>NC_053446.1:11401570-11701570 GCF_007990345.1 Gossypium hirsutum | reverse complement strand
CCATAAGGGGCATAGCGCGACACGACACTAGTTTTGGCCTTTATTCTTGCTTCCATTTATGTTGTGTCGCACCATAAATAAGGCATGGCACGACACGACACAAAAATCTCGTATTTTTAGGTTCAATGGGGTTGTGTAACTGGAAAAACTAAAACAAATATACTTTTTTAGCATCTTTTGAACACTAATTCATGCAGTGTCTAAGTAATTTTTGTCGAATTTTATACTTTTATTATAAAATAATTAATTTGAACTCAATTTATGGAATTTTTTATTTTTATTTATTTTTATAATAATTTTGCATAATTTGCTCTATTTCTGATAGTTTTGCACAAATGATGAAAAACCAGCTCGACAGTCACCTTGAGAAGATTGAATCGTTGAAACACTTCTCAAATCATTTAACCCATGAGGATAATTGATTATTCTCTATCCATGGATGCCCCAATTAGACTCCTTGAACCCATTGAAAAATTATTTTTGATCCAATAAAAATTAGGTTAAATTTACTCCTAGCCTGATGCAAAGAAAGGGACCCAAATTTGGTAAGTTGAAGAGGATTGATCCACTAAGAGAATAGTAGCCTATTGCCAACCCAATTGCTTCCCATATAAACTAACTAAGCTTATTATAAAAATTTCAAAATGGTCCTTAAGCTTCTCTTAAAGACATGGTCCAACTGCTCCCCTTTTCATGCAATTTCTTTCTAGCCATAAGCTAAAAATAGCAAATTCATTCAACCACTCCGTCCACCTAGCATGGTCGGTCATAAGAAAAGGGGCTTTCATGCTATTTTTAGCTAACTTGAGCTACCAATTTTAAGTACAAATAGCCCCCCTTCACTTCCTAAATCTAGACACCATTCATCATTCACTCATCTCTTCTTTCGTTTCTTTCCTTCACTCTCTTTGGCCTTCCCAATTTTCTCCCTTCCCTTTGTCGATTTGCCCTTTTGAGAAAGAGCTAGCACACCCCTTGGAGAAGTAGTAATCAAGCATTCGTGAAGGCATTTGATCGGCAAAACAAGTAGAAAGAAAGAGAAGCACGCTAGTCTGTCGTCAGAGAAACACCAAGATTTATTTTCTAGTTCACTTCTCTTATTCTTTTCAAGTTTATTTTGTGATAAAAAAACATGCTTCTATTTTAATTAAAATGACTTAATTCGTGTTTGTGATAGATTGATTGCATTCTAAGTGTTAGATTGATTGCATTCTATCACTTTAATTGTTAAATTCATGTTTGTGTTGTTATAAGCCTTAGTAAGTTGTTCAATTAGATAAAATCATGCCTATGTTATGCTTGCATTATAATTGTAATATAACTATCGAATTAATTATTAACTGGATTGAAATTATAATTAATCGAGACAATATCTAATTGGTACATGCTTAATCTTCTAAGGTAATTGAGGGCTAAAATTAGCAATCATATTAAACAATATTCTTACCTTACATAACTTGTAATATTGTTATGATTAAATTACATAAATATATTTATTTCACTCTGTCTTATACTTACTTACGAAAATTGATTAAATTAATCCAACATAGGAATATGTTTGAAAGCTTGATTAATTTAGTAAGTATGCATGTTAACAAAATACTCAGTTGCCATAAAATTATTCGTAACAACGTGAATAGTTTTAATAATTCTAAGTTAAAGAATGAAATTAATCTAACACACTTATGTCATATTGATTAAAATCTTTTTTAGAAATCGTGCATTGCAATTTTACTTTTTATTTGAGTTGATTACTTAGTTAAGATTTAGTTTTTAGATCATCTCTTTCAAATTAATATATTTTCCTCTACCAATTTTCTTAAATTTACATTTCATAAATACTTGCTTATACAGTCCTTGTGGGTACGATAACTCGACATACTTGTCACTTACTTGTTACGATTATGTACACTTGCACATTTCTGTCGTTCTAGTCGCATCATGGGATTACTATGTGATGACATGGCTTCAATTTGGTCCCTCTGAGACTTGTCAAAAGCCTTCAGTTGTCCCTACTTACCCCTAACTAGCATTTATCTCCTCCATTGCTTTCGGAAACCTGTTTTCTTCTAACTTTAACATCAAAGAACAAATTTAATTCCTAATTCTAACAAATTAAAAACAACTAATATACTATATTTGTAAATTAGTTAAAGTTTGATGGTTTCAAATCGTGTTTCGCTACCGGACTTGT
Organism: Gossypium hirsutum; assembly: GCF_007990345.1. Lineage (NCBI taxonomy): Eukaryota > Viridiplantae > Streptophyta > Magnoliopsida > Malvales > Malvaceae > Gossypium > Gossypium hirsutum. The sequence goes on along the minus strand of NC_053446.1, from coordinate 11,699,376 downwards.
CTGACAATTCCTTAAATTTTACCATCAACTTCATCCGTTGTTCATGACCATCCTAGCCCGCCCAACCAATTCCAATCTTATCGAGATCTTGCCATTTATCTCGTTCTCTCCTCTTATGAGTACTTGCACTTATACCACTAGAAAAGTACCTTCGATCAAGGCCATTAGGGATTAAATCTACAGAAAACTTCTTTATAAGTCTAAATAGTACTAATTAATTCTATATTACAATGGATCATAAAAGATATGAATAATAGAAATTAAACAACTAAAATAAATAAGAAATAAAATTAACACGCAACTAAATCAATTAAACCAATAAGGAAGATTAACTTGTTTTAGGGGTTGTAATTAACTTCATATTAGGGTTTTAGGGTGGATTAGCCATTAAGTAACTAGTTATTACCTCTCGGCCTCTAAAAGATTAATTAATTAGTTGATACTCACTTATCTCTCAACCTCACTTTCTCAAACAAGATAGATTACGTTTTACTTAGCAAACTTATCTCCCGATCTCGTTTAACCTATGATTACTTTCTAGGGTTGTCAAACCTAGGGTTTAAGAATGCGTAATCTATACCAACTAATCCAATTGAGAAACCCTAAATCCTCTGTTAATCATGTCCCCATCCACTTGTTAATCTCCCCTAAAGGATTTAACCACTCATGTTATTCATAATCTCGAACTCAATTGATTTGAACATGTAATTAACACGATTGAATCGAAAGAGAAAAGATATTAGAATAATCTTGATTTTGATGTTGATTGAAGAACAAAGTAGTGGATCTCTCAATTGGAATAACACAAGTCATCGCTTGCAAAAGAGAAATAACTGAAATACTTCGATTAAATAAAAGAACTCTTGGGTCAAAATCGATTCCAAGAGGAAAGAACAAAGAGTTTATGAAAAGAACTGAAAACTTAATCTAACCCTACTTCTAAATTTGGATGCGTTTAAGATGACTTCGTTACATCAAACCCTTAAGGTTTTATTTATAAGAGTGTTGGCAGCCTGAATTTGGTAATCAGAATGTCCTAAGTCTTCGTATAAAATTGATTGTGCGGATGAAAATAGCCTCGGGATACTTGGGTTGCATGTCAACCCTATGTTGCACCATGCAAGGTCTATGACGCGACACAACAAGCAAATTGTGCCTCCTTTGGTTCGTTTCATGCTTTGACGGTTCGGGAAGCTTGTGCATCCCTTGTCCTTTGCTCCTACGTCTAGTGAGCCTATAAATCATCATCCTACACACTCAATTACACAAATTAGAACTACCTAAGTCCCGTGTCGGCCTAATAGGTCACAACACTCACAAAATGTGTTAAAAAACACTTATTTTATTAACTTTTAATACTAACTACTAAATACCGAAAAATGCAATATTAAATACTAAATTAGCTAGAAAACAAGCTCTTTAAGTGCGGTAACCCAAAATTACTATTACTTTTGACGTTAGATCAATGTGTCATACAAATGAAAGTTCACTCCTATTTATAGGATGTCTCATGTCTCTTCATAATGACATAAATACCCAAAATGGATAGTCATATCTTTAGCCATAAACATAATTATTCAATAGATATCTACTTGAATAATTATGACTATTTGTTAAATAATCAAGTGACATACTTTTTAAATTTAAGAGACATAACTCATCACTGTAAATAATGACAATTATTGGTTAATAATCAAGCAACATAACTTTTGGTTAATTATAATTTTTTTTACTTGCAACTATTCGAAACACTGTATATTTTGAAAAGGTTTCCTAATTATAAATTTAAAAATAATATTTATATTTTAAATAAAGTAATGAAAAGGGATCCTCGTCACTATAAGCCAGATTTTGGATGGATGCATTACCTTTATTTGGTTTGACATATTTTTCAAACATTATGGCTAGCGATGAACCCTTATGTCCTTTGGGGGCATTTACCCATAAGATTGAAAGATAGCTTTTTGAGACTCCAAGCACGTTATGTCCTTTAGCGGTAAAACTAGTCAGTCATGACTCAACTAGCTTGTTTACTCAGAAAATGCTATAGTTGAAGGCTTTTCATTTTTTTAATTAAAAAAAAGACCTCTTTAAATCCTAAGCTGCTGAACTTTGAGGGTTATTAATACATATATGCAGGTTGATCAAGATACTGCAAATAATCACAAACAATAAATAAATTCATAATAGAGCTTGGGTTGTCTATAAATGACCTAATGCAGACATGCATAGGCCTCTTTAAATCCTAAGCTGCTGAACTTTGAGGGTTATTAATACATATATGCAGGTTGATCAAGATACTGCAAATAATCACAAACAATAAATAAATTCATAATAGAGCTTGGGTTGTCTATAAATGACCTAATGCAGACATGCATAGGCTTATCTTTCTGAATAAAACCTATTAAGAGTGAAGCAACAAATATAAGAACTTAAAGCACCACATTCAGCATTGAATGTTTCTCTTTTCTGGTTTTGGTTTGGGAGGGGGGCTTAGAGGGAAAGTTGGGATCAATGAATCTTCAAAGAATAATATTACACAAAGACAAAGCATTGTTTGTATTAGGAGTACTACTGGGTAACACAGAAAATGCCTTGATACTATAAATATCTGGATTTGATAGATACCATAGAAAAAATAGCATAAAGATGATGAGAGAAGTGTGCCCACAACTAGCTTAAGAAACTAATGAGTATTGAGACAGATGACCAAAGAATCGTACTTCTTTCCCACTCCTTACACTACATGCATATGCATGACCATCCCCTGAATCAGCAAGTCCATCAAAACCATGAAACTTAGATACTCAAACAACACCAGAAATACTGGATTATGTCATACCCATGGGTGAAAAAAAATCTGATGTAAAAATATATTTATAAAATATGTATACATCTATTGAATTATAAGTAAAGTGGTAAAGGACTTATATACAATATTTCACTAATCTCAATTTAGTTTCTTGATCATATGGTTTATTTATTTTAAGTAGTGATTTTTTTTTGGTAAATTACAAATTGGAAAGGGACTGGTAATTTTAGGGCTTGAAGTGCCAACACAGACATCTTACTGATTAGTCTTTTAATTGTTGGAAAATGGTAAGATTTAGTTGTTTTAATTAAAAAAATTATATAAAAATATGATTATGATAATATTTATTACTTAAAAAAAATTGGTTTTTAAGACATTTTTTTATTGGAGAAATATAAAAATGATAAAGAGAAGAGAGAATCAAAATTGAATCAAGTTTGCTTCATTACTTCCAATCCTTTAAGTAGATGTTCCAAGTGATTCTTACATTATATACGTTCATCCATTCTAGTCAAGTAATTGATACATAACTCTTTGATATACTACATTCATGCATCTTAATTAATGCCTACTAAATTTCTTAAATTCACCTATTCTGTTGAATACAAACTTTAATTATAATATATTATTTAACAATTTTTTAACTAAATTGATACTCAATTAATTCGTAAAACCAATTTACTCAAGGACTTTATAGTAATATAGATATGATAATATTTCAAAAGTCAAAATAACGATGAAGATGGTAATAGAATATTGGGTAAACTACACTCAATGTCAGTAAATCATAAATTTATATTTTGGTTACTCAATTTTAAAAAGTTACAAAATAGTCGTTGAACTACTCAAAAGTTTCCATTTAAGTCACTGAGTTAAATTGTTACTGTATGGTCTTTTTTGTTCGCATTGTCTGCACCAATGGAAAGTTTTCCTTCCCTTCTCTTCTAAAGTTTTTTTTTTCATGAAATAGTTCCGATTCTTATGAATCTATGAACCAAAAGCTAAATAGCTTTCTTCTTTGATCTCCAATATTGACTGCTAGATCGACCAGGATCTAAAGTATATTATTCTAAATGTTAATAGGTATTGATCGTCGAATCACTACTTGGAACTCACTAATCGAACTTGGTGCTAAAGTTCTCCCTAACAAGAGGTATTGTTTCCATATGTAAGCGTCTATCCTATTTAATACGGTTTGAGGGTTTCCAAAAAGTCTTTGAAATAGTTTTTTTTTTTAATTTTAATGTTTATGGCAATATGTGTTTTGTCTTGTAATGTAAGATAAGAATAGATTGATGATTTTATTTTTATTTTTATTTTTATTTTATAAAAACCATATAAAGAAACTCGTAAATAAGATTAATAAAAAAATTTCATAAAAGAAAAAGATTAATCAAACAAATTTAAGTTGTTGGTTTAGCTCAACATCAAAATTTAAAGTTTATAAAAAAAATCATTTTGCTAGAGCATTCATCAAACTTTCTTTTTAAAAAAAATTAATAATGAATGTAATAAAACACAAAATAGTATAAAGATATAGGGTAATTTTAGATAACCTAAGAAAGATGCATAATGAAATTATACTTTATATTATGTCATCTTAATACTATTTAGGAATGTGAGAATCCAAATACAATAATCTCATTTTAGAATAGAAATTGCAATCCATAATGTAAGATTTGGCCAACCAATGACTTTTGGTAGTTACTTCAACTATGGAAATGGAAAACTAATTTTCTCAAATTTATCTTTTTATTTATTTATATTTATTATTTTTATACCATACTTTTCACCATAAAATAATAAAAATCATTTGATTTTAAATTTATTTTAGCTACTATTTAACTAAATTTTAAAATACATTCTAATTTAATGCATATGATATATTTAAATGTTATTTTCAATTTAATGATAGATTAAGGAGATAAGTATATTAATTTTTTTATTTAAAATGTATAAAATAATATTATTAAAAATAAATAGACTAAATGACTTATTTGTTAATGATAAATATCATTGAAAATGTTAAAATTTTTATTTGATGAGAGTATTTTTGAATTTTCCCATCACATTTCTAATAACTTTTTCATGATTTTTATTAGTATTTTTTCAATATACTAAACGTCTTAATATTATACTCCTAATAATCATATTCTTATAAAATCACATTCCAAAATTTTGAAACATTATTATGAGAACGTGCCAAACACCACGTTGCAAGAAACTGACAATTGCCACTTGTTGGGCTAAGACTGCTTCTGTAAACAGACCAAAGCTCAAAGCAAGAGCCCAAATAATCGAGTTGTCACAATAAAGACAGGACATCTGGCCTAATAAGTAGCTATACATTGATGCATGGGCACTCGTTGAACAAGAAGTTATCTCGGCTGATAAATCGGTGTGGGACTTGGGTTTTTTTGCTTTGATGTATCAATAAATTCAAACAATCATTATAGAAGCAGAAGCAAGTTGTAAGAGTTCAGCATATCAATACAAACTGAAACAAGACCAAAAATATGAGTCTCCAACTCCCTCTGCATTTCATACACAATTTACAAATCTACATCTCTCACAAACACCCAATTTATAGATTACTCAAATCTTCAACTAAAACCACACATGTTTTTAATGTAAAACAAACTCACATTTAAATCATAACTGGAACTGCCATCACCACTTCACTAGTACAACTGCTACCACCGGACACCCGGTTCTCCTCCCTAGACGACTTTTTCTTGATGAACTCGATGCAATCTGCCACAGCTTCGCTATGGTGAGTGTCAGCTGGCTGGTAATATCTTCGCGGGGCGCCACTGGCAGCAGGGGTTGTGTGCGGATGTGTGGCGGCCGCCTTGGTGAGAGCCGATAACATTATGAGGCGAAAAACAGCTTCTCGGAAACGGTCGAGGAGATTCATTGGAGATACACGTTTGTTTTTGTTGTTTCCTTTCCACCTTGGCATGCATAGATTACTGGTCTTCATTTGCTTGGGGGTGCCTCTGGTTTTGTTTTCCATATTCTCTGTCGTTTGCCTTTGATAATAGAGGGCTTATCTATACAGGAGAATCTAATGCATCGGACGATTTTTATATGCATGTTTTGAGTTTTTTTTTCCTGTGGGACCTGAATACCTTAATCATAGTGTCAGAAATTTTGCTGGAAAATGCTAGGAATCAGTTAGTTAAGTCAACAGTAATCACAATAGACCAGTAGGCAAAACCTGGTTTTATATCTGTAGGTTTGTCTTCTAATGTCTCATGACAACTCAACCATGCATGTTAAGTTAAAACACACCATATCCCAACTTGGTTTTAATTGACTTGCTTCATACTCAAGTTCCTGCATAGGAAACTAGGATTTGGATTGGATTAATGTTACTTTATTATCATTTTTTCCTTCATTATCTTAACATCTTTACATGAGAAACAATCATAACTAGGCAGTTATCTTTTCTTTTTCTTTTATTTTTTGGGAAGAGGGGGGGGGTGGGGTCTTGAATGGTACTGTGATAAGGCACATGGATACATGTGCATTGGTTCATGGCTCACCACAACAACATTAAATTCAATTCAGCCGACTTACCGACCATCCAAGAATCCGTTTTTGTTTTTACGCACTTTGAATAAGACGTGGAAAAAATGAAAATGCTTAGTTTTGCACAAACAGAAACTGAAATGAAGGGTGTTGATAGCTCTGATTGGTGGAGGGGAACTGTGAATCCTTCACCATGCTGTGAATTGAATATGCTGGCCCCTGTCGGTCTGTTTTTTGTTGGCAACTGGCAAGATTTGTAACCGTTGAGGGGACTTGTTGGATTTGACTTTTGTCTTCTATAACATGAATGCATCGCCATTTCTGGTATCAATCACATCATCCTTCCCTTGAGTTTCTTTTCACTTTTCTACACAAATAGTAACTTGCTCAAATACTTTGGAGTTATGGCAAAGACAAGTAAATGAAATGGTGCTAGGCCTAGGGTGCAGGGTCTAATCTTTCCAGCGTTGTCGTTTCTTGACAAATAGGGCCGAAGGTGGTTAGATCCTCCATCATCCATGTTTTTCTTTGTTTCATTAGTTATAATGTCTCAGCCCTTCTTCCCCTTGGGATTGGCTCCCACCACCCATAGTAGCCTCCTTTAGCTGTTAGTGTACGGCTACTCACACATCTTCACATTGAGTTTTGGGGGGTAACTTTAGAGTATCTCTTTTCAGAACAGACAGCAAAGGATCCAATCGGCTATCGGTTCAGAGGACCTCTACTCACAACGGTCTCTTTGTTTAAGTGTAAAGTGTTGTCCAAAATCGACATGACATTGGAAGAGCTTCAATTGTTCAAAATTCTAATGGTTTCTATCGGTAGCTTTAATTTTGCTAGCAAACTTCAAGCTAAATTCTTACTCTTTGTACTATTCTTTTTTTGCTTAAATCTCACAATATTGTTTGCTGTAGGCTGCTGGGTTCTAACAAGAACTTGATCAAAATTATTGTTGGACACGCTAAAATAGGATGAAAACTTAAATCACATTAGATTCCTCCTTCAATATGCCAACATTAAATACCAACCAGCAAACAACCATCAGTTAAGAAAAGAGGCGATAGAGTGAATTATAAATCCTTCCAAAGCTTTTACTAGTTTTTCTTTGCCATAATTGTTCTTCATTTTGTACCAACCACAAGAAAAAAAAATATGTTTAGATAAATCTTTATACTAATTTTATAGTTAAAAAAGTCCCTAATATATTATTTTTACTCATAAAAGCTCTTGATTTTAATTTTAAAGTAAACATGTTACGCTCTTATATTAATTTCTTGTTGATATAATAGAAATTATATAATATCAACATAAATTGTAATCAAAATTTTTAAAAGAGTAATTAAGTGTATTATGTATATAAACACTTTCAAAAAAGTTTAAAATATTATTATTTTTATTTAATAAATTGTTCTCATCAAATTTACATGATTAAAAATCATAAATCTCATAAAAGATTAACTATTTTAATAATTAAAATACATATTTAAAAAAAATGATTGCATTAAATGTTTATGTATATATATTTATAATGGTAAGTTAGTTTTATATTGAAATACCAGTAAAAAGTGCAACTCAAAATTGAAAATCTTAAATCACGATGAAAGTGCAGATATAAAGCATAATTTCATATTTAATAAAATATTTTTTTTACTATTCATATAATATAATATCAAACAAAGGGTATTTTATTGGTTCAAAAGTTTTTTAATTTATTATAAAAGTGCAACAATAAATCAAGTTGATTATGCTTCATAATTAGGGAATCAAGTATAGATGTAGCATCACTTATACAGGATATTGGGCGACATTGGCACTCTATGATAGCTTATGGCTATTGACTTGAGGAGTGATGGATCCTTCCTCCGATGACATTGTCCTTCCATAATAGCTTATGGCTATTGACTTGAAAATTTTGTAAAATTATTTTTAAATCATTGTTTGTTGTTGAATATTGGGTGATAGATGAATAAAAGAAAACAACTTTGGCTGTATGACTTGTTTGCAGTCAAGAGCCAGATTTCTCTATAATCCCATGTGAAGCAGGATGCTCCTCAATTTTATTATGATCATCATCTCCTCATACAAAACATGCTTTCATCTTAAAATTTTCTTTCTCCGTTAAGTAATCTACAACTTCCCCTTCCATTTTATTCACCTTATCCTCGCACCGTTGAGGTGAAACAGGAAAACCCCTCCAAGTTTATGCTTACTTATATCTATCTAGTTACAGTTTCTATATATTTAAATTTTATTTCTTTTTTATATTTTAAAATTTTTATATATTTTTGTAGATTATAAATTTTTTATATTGGATTTATATTGTTATCTAAGCCTATGATTGAGTTGGTGTCATGAGTCAACTGAGTATCAATCTAGTAGTGAAATTATGGAAACATCCTAACGTAATTAAAATAAGTTATATTATTTGAGGGTACTTTAGTATTTTTCATGTTAACAAAAAATAAAAACAAAAATATACATATGGTAGGATTTGAATCTCCACCAATTTGATTTGATAAAATGTTAAATTTACCTCTCAACCAAAACTTCATTTTAATATATTTTATACATTTTAATTTTAATATACACAATTTATTATCTCCATCAGTTGTATATCTATACTATTATTTAAGCCTCCGACTCAGTTGGTGTCACAAGTTAACCAAGCACCAACTCGGTTAAGGAAATTATGAAAATATCATTTCATAGTTAAAATAACTTATACTAATCGATGATATTTTAGTCTTTTTATTTTAACAAAAATTAATAAAAATAAAATATGCATATAATTAGATTTAAACTCATACTAATTGGATTGTAAAAGCTTAAATATACCACTCAACCAAATATTCATTTTGATTTATTTTATACATTTTTATTTCAATATGTACAATTTAGTACCTCTATCAGTTGCATATCTATACTTACTATTAATAAAATCATTGACTGAGTTTGTGTCACGAGTCAATCGGACACCAATTTAGTTAAGAAAATTACAAAAATATCCTCTCGTATTTAAAATAAATTATATTATTCGAGGATACTTTAGTCTTTTTAATTAAAAAATAAACAATTGTACCATCTATGTTCTAAATTTGTAATGTCTATAATACGTATATATACTATTATTTAAGCTCATAATTGAGTCGGTGTCACAAGTCAATTAAAAACCAACTAACAGCAACTCAGTTAGGAAAATTATAGAAATACTCTTCTGTAATTAAAATAATTTAAATTATTCAATGCTATTTTAGTTTTTTTTAAAAGCCAATAAATATAATTTGCATGCGTTGGATTTTGAACCCGTGATATAATTGGATTAGTAAAACTTTAAGTTACAACTCAAACAAAGTATTATTTTAATATTTTTTTTATATATTTTTATTTTAAAATGCACAATGTATACTTCATCAGTTGTATATAATACATATTTCATGTTATTATGATTAATTAGTTTAATTATTTATTGAATATTATTTTTAAACACATTTATATTTTAAATTCGTGATGTCCATGCAGGGGCGAAACTAAGGGAGCTGGCAGGGGGCCCGACCCCCTTAAAATGGAATATTTTCCATTTAGGTCATTTGAAATTTTTAAAATTTCAAATTAGTAAAGGTAAAATTACACTTTTGCCCCCTAAAAATGATGAAAATTTAATTAAATCCTTTAAAAGTTATGAAAATATATGCTATTAAAATGGTAAAATTGAATTTTTACTTTCGTAAAAATTATAATTTACAAAAATAAAAAAACAAAAATTTCCACTGCCAGGGTTTGAACCCGGAAATTCAACCAATAGAATTTTAACCATTGTGCTACAGCGGATTCTTTGTTTACAGATTGCAACGTAAACTATATATCCTGTATTATACAAAAGGCCCTCTATTAAAATATATGTTATTTTTTATTCATGAGATAATACACTAATATTCGTCCAAAAAACAATATTATTAACTATTTTAGTAATTAAAATATTCGAAAAATAAATCCCCAGTCATAACTAAAATTTGATTGAAGGTGATAATGGAACATGTCTTTTTAGCTATTAATTAAATGAAAATACTTAACTTGGATTAGTAAAACTTAAGTTATCACTCAACTTAAATTTCATTTAAATAATTTTATACATATTTATTTTAATATGCATAATTTATTACCTCCATCTGATACATATCGTACATATTTCATGATTAATGAATTTCAATTAGTATATTTCATTATTTATTGGATATTATTTCTAAACACACATCTATATTTTAAATATGTGATTTTCACGTGTATATGTCACGGGGCTAGACCTTTCGTCTCGCAAACCGTGCGGCCTTAGGCGATCCGTTTGCTCCAAACTCGCCTAAGTCTGCCTTTACGCCCAAAAGTGAGGATTCCTTAGAATTCCTCCAAGGCACCAATTTGTATAGCGGAAGCGATTGTGCCAAAAGAAGCTACAAAAGAACAACAGAAAGAGCGCTCGCAAAGTGTTTGAGTAAATGCTCTCAATTCTCTTATTCACAAAGAATAATGAAACAATTCAAGAGTGAGTACAAATGAGGGGGAGGCTCTCTATTTATAGTTGAGCTCCCCCAAAACCGACGGTCAATATACATTTACATCGACGGATGAGATTTAACCATATCCCTTAATTTTAGGGATTTACAAGATAAGCCTTATCAAATCTAATCTAATCTTTACAAGATATGATTCCCTCTATCTTCTAAGATTAGTTACCATATTAGCCCAAGTTGCCATCTCTTCATTATCGGGCCAACTAGGCTTCAATCTGATAGGCTTGTCCAGTAGCTCTTTGAATCGGGCCAGTTCTCGTAGGCCAAATGATCCCCATCTAAGCAATAGACCTCTATTGGATGCATTTGGTGCGATGGTCACGGGCTTTGAACTGCGGCCCGTGACATTCTCCCCCACCCATTCTCGCAACGCCCTCGTTGTGACTTCTGAATGGCACTAACTTGATTCGCCTCGGTCTCGTCTCGATGCCTTAGCCTTTCCCTTCCTTCGGGACTTTTGCCTCAGCTTACGTCGCTTCTTAACTCGAGCCATCCTACTCATTGCATTTACTCTAGTCAATTGTCCCACATGCATCGCTTCCTTTTCCTTGAAGTCTGATGCACCACCCACCTCTCCCATAGGTGGAAGCCTTGTCGATGACTCGACCAACTCTGACGCTTCACTCAACTTGAGCCTCATTGGTCTCAGCTTCACTGTTTTCATCGCAACTTTTCCCTCTAAGTCCGATGACAAACTCATCTCTTCCTTTTATGGAAGCCCCTCCGATGACTCAACAAGCTCAGACATTGCCTTTCCTTTGACTCTGGCTTGCTTTAGACAGTTCCACAACTCATGCGGACCACGGCACAAGAAGCACTTTACTCGCTTCTTTTTGCTCCTCTTTGCCCTATTGGCTTCGGCTTTTCCCTTGCTCGAACCAAGCTTCTTGGGCTCCTTGTCTGCTCCATCGTTCCCCTCGATGACAGACTTCCTCGGAAACTTCCGTAACCTATGCGGACCATGACATAAGAAGCACTTCACTGGCTTCTTCTCGCTTTCGGCCTCCTTGGCTTCGACACCTCTTGCACTCGAACCAAGTACCAAGGCCTTAGCCACCGGCTTCTCCTTAAGCTTGGATTTCTTCGGACATTTCTTTAACATGTGTGGACCGTCGCAAAGAAAGCATTTCAGCTTGTCCCTTTTCCTCTTGGGTTTCTTCTTCCTAACTCGTGGTTTCCCATTACCACCATTGTCGCCGTTGCCATTGCCATCAACAATATCTTCATTGTGATCCATTTCACATACGCCCCTTTCCTCGGACTTGGAAGACCCAAGCTTGTCTTTCCCTAGACCAAGCTTGACCACGGATTCAACTACCGTCATGGCTTCTGATAGCTTTTGGACACCTCTTTGTTCCATTTCCTGTTTGACCCACGGCTTCAAACCATTCTAAAAAGCAAGCAATGCCTCTCTTTCGGTCACCTTTGAAACTTAGAGCATGAGTTCCTTAAACTCTCGAACATACTCTCTTACTGTGCCCCGTTGCGTTATCCCTTGCAACTTTGCCCGAGCTTCTTCCTCAGCAAATTTTGGATAAAACTGTCCCTTCAATTCGCATTGGAACTCTTGCCACGTCCCAATCTCACCTTACCTTTTATCTGTGGTCCTACATCGCCACCATAAAAGCACAATGTCAGTAAGAAACATTGAAGCAGTGTTTACCTTAACCGCATCATCTATAATGCCTTTGGCACGGAAGTAGTTTTCCATCCTCCATAAGAAATTATCCACATCGCATGCAAACCTTATCCCCACAAACTCTTTCGGCTTCGGGACATCCTCATTACTGAGTGCTGCATTTGCCACTCCTTTCCCCACGGCTGCTCGACACAAGACCAACTCTCCTTCGAGCTCCTCTATTCTTGTGCTCAAAGCCCTCGTCGTGGCCATTGTTTCCTCTTTCAAAGCCATCATCATGGCCTCGAGAGCATCATTCCTGTCCGACAGCTTATCCCTGTGTGAATTAAACAACTCGTTTACCTTATCCATGGTGGAACCAAGAGACATCTTTACATAATCTCTGGACTGCTCCTTCCAGTTTGCTATGCGATCCTCGACCCAGTCGAGTGCCTTCTTTACATCCTCTATGGATCCCTCGAGTTTTCCCACACGTTCCTCTACTGCCGATAATGTCTCCCTCAAAGACTTTCTCGCCTACCTTTGTTCGAACTCTTCTTTTGACATCCTAACGGTGCATTCGAACCAATAACTCAAATATTACTTGGTTCAAACCTTAGCTCGGATACCACTTGTCACGGGGCTAGACCTTTCGTCTCGTAAACCGTGCGGCCTTAGGCCATCCGTTTGCTCCAAACTCGCCTAAGTCTGCCTTTACACCCAAAAGTGAGGATTCCTTAGAACTCTTCCAAGGCACCAATTTGTATAGTGGAAGCGATTGTGCCAAAAGAAGCTACAAAAGAACAACAGAAAGAGCGCTCGCAAAGTGTTTGAGTAAATGCTCTCAATTCTCTTATTCACAAAGAATAATGAAACAATTCAGGAGTGAGTACAAATGAGGGGGAGGCTCTCTATTTATAGTTGAGCTCCCCCAAAACCGACGGTCAATATACATTTACATCGACGGATGAGATTTAACCATATCCCTTAATTTTAGGGATTTACAAGATAAGCCTTATCAAATCTAATCTAATCTTTACAAGATATGATTCCCTCTATCTTCTAAGATTAGTTACCATATTAGCCCAAGTTGCCATCTCTTCATTATCGGGCCAACTAGGCTTCAATCTGATAGGCTTGTCCAGTAGCTCTTTTAATCGAGTCAGTTCTCTAGGCCAAATGATCCCTATCTAAACAATAAACCTCCATTGGATGCATTTGGTGCGATGGTCACGGGCTTTGAACTGCGGCCCGTGACATATACGCGTGATAAGATTTTTAATATTTATAACTTTAAAACCCAAATTATGAAAAAATAAACAGTTTCCGCTGCCTAGATTCAAACCCGGAAATTCAACCTAGAATTATATCCTTTGTGCTACAGCGGATTACTTTGTCATTAGGATGCAACCTACCTTATGTATTCTAGGTTATAGAGAAGGAGCTCCATCTAAATATATGTTATTTTTTATTCATTAGATAATATATTTTTATTCCATATAATAAACTAGAATTATTATTATTCGTAAAAAAAAGAAAAGAAATATTATTAACTATTTTAATAATTAAAATATTTCAAAAGGAAATATGAAATCATAACTAAAATTTGAGTGAAAGTGAGAATGGAACATGTTTTTTTAGGTACTAATTAAGTGTCCGTTTTTTTGGTGGAAAACATTTTCCTTAATTTCCACTGTTTGAATTGTGGAAAATAAATTACTATAGGAAAATATTTTACAAACACGGTAAAATCACTTCCCAATTTCTGGAAAACGTCTTACCAATTTGGAATCAGTAAGACATTTTCATTCCCTTCTCTACACTCTCATCGGCAGTGGTCTCCATTCCTCTCTGTCCATCAGCATTTCTAACTTCTCCCGTCGATCGTAGGGCTCCTTGAGCTGGTTTCGGGCTCCTTTTCCCCTATTGATTTCTTCTCCTTTTTATAAATTGATTTGGGGCTTTTCATCACTATGTGCTGTTTTTGTCCGGGATCTCTTGCTTGGGTTTTCTGCTAGTTTGGGTTCTCTCCTTTGCCCAGGCTTTCTACAAATTTTGTTCTTCCTCTCTTGCTCGGGTCGGGTTTTTGTTACCGTTTTGTAGCCTGTGGTGTTTGGCTTGTCTTGGGCATTTGGAATTCTGGTTCAGTGTTGGTTTTTGGAGGCTTGTTCCGGGCTTCTCATCGGTTCCATTTTCTACTTCAATTCAGAAGGTTCAGTGGGTCTCGTTTTTTGTTGGTTGGTCTGAGGGCGCCGATATTTGTGTCGTGGCCTCGTGGGTAGCGCGTTTTTCCGACTCGATCTCGCTCGTGCACTCAGAGCTTTGTGGGGACTCTGTTTTGGCCTTTGGTTTTCGAGGGCTCGACTGAGTTTGTTTGTACAGCAAGCCGGAGTTAGGTTTGTGCTTTGTTCTCGGTGTTGTTGGTTGTATTGACTTATCTACTTTAGATTGATAGAGATTTGACTTCTTTTTCGCTTTGTGTCTTTGACTTGTTGACATTTGGTTAATTAGTTTCGTGGTTTAATCAAAGATAAAAAAACTTATTCAGGGAGGCTGAGATGAAGAACAGCAATCGGGAGTAATTCTGGTATTAACATACATTTCTTTTAAATGAATGTAGTATATATGTACATGCAGCGATTGTAAAACTACAAATCAAGGCTCTATTTTCAGAAACAAGAAACTTTTGCTTCAATCTATTGATTTGATGACATATAGAGTATAAGCAACATGGTAAAGATGAAGCTGGCAGCAGACCAGGATAATCCAAAAATATGAGGCATTAGCATATAGAAATCATGCTCATTCCTTGATGTTACTTAAAAAAAACATATTATTTATCACTAAGCAAAACAATACATGCTGACTTGTCACATTGTGCTGAAAACAAAGTTTCAACTGAGCAAATCACTCAACTGTTCAAAAGTAAAAAAGACTCAGGATTTGCAATTACATGGTTCTTAATTTTCCTCGATAGTAATTCATGACTAAGTTATAGCCGATCGATATTGGTTTCATTCATGTTACAATGTGAACATAAAATTTTAAGACACTTGTAATGTGGTATTTCAAGATAGTTAATATCTGAAAATATAATATCGGTTTTATGTTTTTTTAACACAATTACAAATAATTTATTTGACTTTGATTGTTTTCAATTTATGACGGTTAATATTGTAGCTTAATAATTGAGTATTATTATATATTTAATTTGATTTATTTATAAATAAATCATTGCAATATATGTAAAAACAATTTAAAATATATAAATTTATTAATATGTGTGAAAACAATTTTTCCAGAAAATATTTTCAGGAAATCTGCCAAACAATAGAAAATATTTTACACAGATTCATCCAAACACCATTTTTTTAAATGTTGAATGTTAATGTATATATGGTTTAAAGTGGTACTTTTTATATTGAAGCACCACTAAAAGTGTAATTCGAAATTGTATATTTGAAATGAAATTATAATTTAATATTGGATATAAAATGTATTTTTATATTTAATAAAATAATTTTTCAATATTTATAATTTAATATAAAAATAAAAACATTATTCTAATATTAATTTAATAATATTATATAAAAATTATTATCTTTAATTTAAATGTTTCTTTAAACGCGTATTATATATATGTGTGTTACATGTGAATATATACATTCAACTTTTATTATTTTCTTACAAATCAATACTTATTATTTTACTACTTTAGTATCACTTAGAATTAAATTCATATATATTATTACACTTGAATACACTTATTCACTTTTGGATATTTTTCAATTTAATATTTTTTGATATGAAGTTCAAGAATCACTAGAAAGTCACTTGAATATCACTTTAATATGACTTATAATTAAATTTAGAAGTTTTTATTTCATACTTCTAATTTTTTACACTCTTGCAATTTAGTCCCCTTGTATCAATTTCACTACACTACACTTTACGATCATTCCAATTTAGTCATTGTTAACATTTAATTCAATAACCCGTTATAAATCCATTTCAATATCACTTTATCATACTTTGTCACTTATTTACTCCATCTATTAATCGTGATTTAATATCACTTACTATACCCACTTTACTAATTTCATTTAATTACTAATTTAATCACTTCTCACTTAGTAATTCCTAACTAAAGAACACCCATTTATATCTTTCTCTACACTTTTACATATTATTCAATTTAGTCTCACTTTCTAGCATATCCTCTACATTTCATAATTATTTCCACTTTCACTTATCATGTCAATTTACTCATTCTAAATCTTATATTATTATTTCTTTTTATCAATTTCACACTAATATTATATATTACATATACTTTTTCCTCCCATTAAATATCTTTTTACTTTCCTTATTTATGATGTTTTTAAAAAATATATATTTATTAACTATTCTACAGTTAACCTCACACCTAAATCACATATCAAATCATATTAACCATTCTCTTATCAGTTTTCACTTGTGTAGCCCATTGTAGACTTAAAAGAACTTATAAGATATGTTGAACATTAACAGTAATGCACTGAAGTGCCACTTTTCAATCACACCAAAGTGCACAGTCATAGTGATGTACCGAAATGCCAGTAATAGAAGCATCAAACTGCTAATTACAGAAGCGTCCAAGTGCTAATCATATTCCATTAGTTCTCATTTGTCTACACAGGCTTTAATTACAGTCTTTTACTTCTTTCGCTCAAAATGAATGAAATGATTCAAAATTTACACTTTTTACAATTGAACCCTTGTCAACAAATAATTCAATATACTTGCAACTTCACTACAATATAAACATCATATTTCTTCCGCATTCTACTTCACCACATATATTCTTTCACATATCAAATTTTTGGCATACTTCACAATTTAATCTTTATTGCTTTTTTTTTCTTCAAAATATTCATTCAAGTCTTCACAAAGTAAAGTTTCAACTACATTCATTACTACTCTTTAATGAATTTCATATATAACATGAACATAACTACATTTCACACACATTTGGTACTTAAAAGTAAAGAAAAATGATTGAAGTGGGACTTGGATCAACTCTTTCTTCTTGCTTTGCTCTTTTAACATGAATACCACTATACAATATTTTTTCAAATCACATGGGTTACACGTGAATATACATTGAACTTTTATTATTATTTAATGAAATTAATATTGTTTTTTATTTTATGTTATTTACAATTAAAATATATAAAATATTCTAATAATAAAAGAATTCAAATAGTAATTAAAGTAGTTATTGAATAATAAAAAATTGTATTTGGGTAAAGTAATATATAAAATAATAGCGAAAGTCAAACTTTTTATTGGGTAGAAAGTAAAACCTATCTAATAAAATTATAAGCTGATTTTTGTTTTGATTTTTCTACTTGGATGGTTTTTTTTCTTTTTTTTTTTTAGGTAGAATGAAATTTCCTAAATGTTGGATACTAATGCTTAAACAATGCTACATCTCATTTTTTTTAATTAAGTGATGATTAATTTAAAATAATAATTATAATTTAATATAGATACAAAGGTTGATTCAAAATAATTATGAGTTTTTTATTTAATTTTTATATTCAATAATTATATTTTTTAATTTTTATATTATAGTTTAAATAAAAATATAATTAAATGCATTGAAAATAAAGGTGTTTGTGGATAAGGTTGACTGAGTTTAAATCGAGTCTATGTATGATATTAGTATAAGTATAAGCTTGACCCGACCCGAAATATGGACTTCAAATTTTTCCCAAGCCCACATGTTTTTAAATGGCTAACACAAGCATGTTTTAAGCTCACCCATATTTTTTTTAAAAAAATTGTATTATTTATTAATTTAATATTTTTTCTTTGTTAATTTTAAACATAAGAAACTTCACCTATCCCTTAATGTTTATATTATAGCATTATTTATACATAATTTTATTTTATATGAGTAGAAAATGGGTCGAGTCAAACTTGACCCTTGAATGTTGGAACTCAAGTATATCCCGTATTTTAAATGGCACTATTTCTTTTGCCTAAATCCATTTTTTAGCTTCATACTTTAGTTCAAATCCTCTCATACTTTGACGAGCCTGCTAGGTTTTTTTATAAAAATAATATAGAAAATTTAATAACGAAAATGGTATTGATCTAAATTATTTACAAAAATAGGATGTTTTCTATAGTGAAATTGGGTGTTGCCTGACATATTGGCGGCACCACCCTAACTATTTCCCCATCATCAGCTAATCATGGTGTCGCTTACCGGATTGAACTGTTATAAAAAAAACTAAAAAAAAGATGAAGTAAGGGTGTCGGCAGCACCAAATAAATTGAAATTAGGTTACATATATATTTTAACAGAGAATTGTTTTATAAAACCTTCCTTGCTTATTATCTTCTTTTTAAGGTAGCTCCGTACAAAACATGCTCAATTTCATCTTAAAATTCTCTTAACAATTAACATCATCCTTTTGTTTCTCCGTTAAGTAATCTATAACTTCCAAAGGTATTGTTGGGTTCTCAACTTCCCCTACTAACCATATCATTTATTTCACCTCATTCACCTTATCCTCCCACCGCTGAGTTAATACATGAATTTTTTAATTATTTAATTTTTTTTAATATTTTTGTAGTTTCTAAATTTTCATAAATTTTTTATATTATCTATATTATTATTTAAGCTCATGATTGAGTTAGTATCATGAGTTAATCTAGCACCAATTTAGTAAGTGAAATCATAGAAATGTCCTTATGTAATTAAAACAAGTTATATTATTTGATGATACTTTTGTTAAATTCGGTACCCTTAATGTAGTATATTCATTTGTACATTTGTAATTTCTTTGAACAGATTTGTTAATAAAATTATTCATGAATGACATTAATATCTTTTGTATAATGTCTTCATATGATTTTTGCATGTAAATCAAAATAGAAGCAAACGTTAGCTCACTGTTTGTCTAATGTTTAACTAATAATAAGCAGTATTACGTGGTCGGATCATAATATGGGAAGACAACTTATATCAATACATGAACCTAAACATGTCCTAGTCTAATCGGAAATGAACAAACCAATTGAAAGACTAATATGTCGTCTATCAAGTCCAATTAGGAAAATATTTTGTCTTGGGCATTGGTGCGGTTGACTCCTAGAAGATAGAGCCATTGATGTCACTGACTAGACTAATAGTACATTGGACTGGACTCAAGCAGAATAGATCCTGAATCTGTTTATGGATTTATTCACTTGTGACGTTCATAGTGTGTTATACCTTAATCTCAAGTGGATGATGGACAATGTATGATTGACTTGTATACTTTAATGTAAGTAAAAACCTGAGTTCGAATAGATAAAAAACTAAAAGCTAGAATGTTGGGTATACCACTTTTGCAGTATGTAGCACCATTTACAACAGTGGAATTCATAGCCCAAAACATAGGTAAATGATATCCTCTCATTGGCATTACATGATAGACGAAAAGTAAACGAGGTCATAAGTTGTTTATATTTGTGATGAATGACTTAATTATTATTTAATAGTAGTTGACTTTTCATGAAAAAAGATATAATAGTTACCATTAGATAAAATAAGATTATATTGGGAGAACAGATTTATCCCAAAGAGATTAAAGATATTATATGAGGATAACACACTTATGACAAGGTCATTGACGATCACTGATCGAGTAGCTTTTGTAATGATATGTCATTAGGGAAAACTCAGTTATTATACTATAGTGGAATGACTTCATGACTAAATGAGTTTATAATTAATAGGCGAAAAGCTGTAACATTTGGATGTTGAATCAAATGAACATAAATAAATAGAAATGATAAAGATAGAGAAATTGGTAACATATGGAAATGAATGCGGTTTTCTCAAGTTTGAAATGACTTTAGAATTAATTTATGGTTTTTCAAATTATCAATTAATTAACTAATTGAAGTTTGAAAATGGAATTAAATTAATTGGTCATTGTGAATATGTTGAATGCATAAATTAAATATATTTTTTCATAAATTCTTTTACGATAAAGTTTTCATGATTTTAACGGAGTTAGAAACAGGTTGAGAAAATTATTTAATTGGAAAATTTATTTATTTAAATTATTTTAATAAATAATGTCTATTTTGAGAAATAGAAAAACATGTACTAGGTTGGAGTAAATTATAAAGTGTTGGGTTAAAAGTCTAGGAAGCACATATAATTGGACCCAATATAGGAGAAACCCGAATCCCCATCATAATACATATGAGGAAAGACACATCCTATTAGCCGCACATTTTTCCTAGTTCAACTAAGGGATTATTTTTCTATTAAATATGTATTAAATGCATTCTACTAATTCAATTAGGGTTTCACTTTCTCTCCTTATAAATAGATGACACCGGTAGGGCTAAATATACAACAAGTTATATATAATTTTGAGATAATGTTATTTTACCCAAAAATAGTGAGAATTTATTTTTAAGTATAAATTATATTTTCCAAGAATAACAATTCTACCGGTTTCTATAAGAGAGAAAGTTTGATTCAAAGTATTCGATCTCACACTCGAAGTAGTTCGTGGCACGAGAATAGCGGGAAGACTTGTAACAGCCCGTTTTCAGTAAAATAGGAACAATAGTTTCGGGAGCACAAGTCTAAGTCCGTAAGAAAATTTATTTTAATATTATTTTATAATATGCATTATAATTAAAATATTTCATGAAAATTTTGTAAAGAAATTTTACTGATTTTATGTTTAATCTGATAAAAGGACCAAATTGCATAAAATATAAAAGTTGAGTTTTAGTAGCTAAAAGGATCAAATAGCTATGGAATTCAAAATTTGAGGTCCTTATATGGAAAATAGACCAATTAGTGGGGTTAGTAAATAAATATGATTAGTCATCCATGGAAATTTAATTAAAGAAAATGATGAAATTGGAAAGTAAAAGATGAAAAGATGATAAATTAATAAAATAAGAAAATATCATCATTTTCATCATCTTTTCCAAAATTATTTTCATGAAAACCCTAGCTAAGAGAAAAGAACCCAAGAAAGCTTACTTGGCCTAATTGGGTAAGTAATATTGTCTCGTTTTTAGTCATTTTTATGTTTCCGATATCTTAATAGGTAATCTAGCTATCTCAGGGATTAAATTGCAAAGTTATCAAAGTACTAGGGTTTTTCCATGGATGAATATGGATGAATCATGAAATTTATGGTAGAAAATGAAAGGTTGTTGATAGATAAATAACTTTTGTAAAGTGAATTTTGATAAAATTGTAATTTAGGGACTAAATTGTAATGTTGTAAAATTCATGGAAAAATTTTAAATTTTATAAAATTCATGGGCTGTAAATGTTATATGTAAAATTGGCTAGGCTTGGAACAAGGATTAAATTGCATGAATTTCATTTTCCGAGCCTAAGGATAAAATTGGAATTAATTAAAAGTATAAGGGAAAAATGGTAATTTTTCCTAAATGTGAATTGGATTGTATTGAATATGACTTGTATTAAATTGATGTTAAATTCATTCGTATAGATCTGGATAACTCAAATACAAAGTTAGATTGTGGAAAAGAAAAAGTGTCGAATTAGTAGATTACAATTCACGAACACTTGTCAAGGTAAGTTTGCATAATTAAATTGTATATTTATATGTTTTAAATTGAATGTTGTGTATGTGAATTGTGTAAACATATGAAATTGATCGCATATCCGACAATACCCGATAAATATTAGGTCCCGTTTGAATAAATGAAATTCGATGGATAGAGGGTTCCTGAATTGGTTGTGGTCCTGCATATGTTGTGGACACACCATAGCTCGAAAGAGTGTCCCGTTATTAGCTCTCATGAGCATCTCGTTATTAGCCCTCTCGAGCTTCCAATTATATGGTTCTTGCGAGCTTCTCGATCGGTTGTGACTCTGCATGTGTTGTGGACACACCACAGCTCTTATGAGCGTCCCATTATATGGCTCTTCGTGAGCTTCTCGATTAAAGTCTCTTTATGAGCTTCCCGATATGGCTCGTTTGAACTTCCCGATATATGGCTATTTGGAGCTTCCCGTTAATGGCTCTTCGGAGCTACCCGTTATTGGCTCATATGAGCTTTCTGATTATGGCTATTATGAGCTTCCCGTTATACAGCCCATATAAGCTTCCCGTTACATGGCTCACATGAGCTCCACGTTATATGGCTCGAAAGAGGACTTTCCGATTATGTGCTTTAATGAACACCCCCGAATATGAATTGACAGATTTTAAATTTGTACACTTGATGTGTACTACCCTTGTATCCATCGATAATTTAAATGATTAAATGGGTAAAGTTCTGATATAATATATGATATGTACATGTTCATGGATACTTGATGTAACAGCCCGGTTTAGACCCTAGTCGGATAGTGGTTTCGGGACCACGAATCCGAGTCAAAAAATATTTTAATATTATTTTTGGTGTCTACAACATGTTGATTTATATGTGTGAAAATTTCGTGTGAAAATTTTATCGTTTGTGTGCTCAATTTAAAAAAAAACTTAATCGCGTAAAGTGTAAAAGTTGTGTTCTTATAGTTAAAGGTGTCTATTAGCTATGGAACCTTAAAGTGAAGGTCCTTAACTAGTAAGTATCCCATTTTTGAGATAGTAGATGATAGTGGGATGTCACATGGTTTAATTATTAATATTATTAATGGTTAGTTAGGTAAATTAGTAAATAATGTTAAATTAAAATAAAACAAAATGTATTGTCATCTTCCACTATTCATCTTCACCGAAAATTCAAGGAGAAGAAAGCCATTGTTGGCTTTAGCATTCGACCAAGCTCTCATTGCTCAAACATGTACGGTTTTAGCTTCGTTTTTAATGATTTCTACGTTTTTGAGATCGTTATAGCTTAATCTAGCTAGCCCGTATCTCCGATTTCAAAACTGTTAAAGTATTCGAATGTTGCTATTTTTGAATGCATGAGATTTTGATAGTTGATGATGGAAAATAAATATTTGTTGATAGATTAATATGTTTAATTAAATGATTTTTGATAAAAATGTGTATTAAGGATTAAATTGTGAAATTTGTAAATTGAAGGGTAAAATTGTGAAATAAATTGAATAAATGGGCTGCTAAGAACCTAAGGTAAATTCGGCCTAACATGGGTTTGATGAAATTTTGAGTAATTTGTGTTATTTTGAAATAGGGACTAAATTGTGAAAATTAGGGGCTAAAATGCAAAATACCCAAATTATGTATTTTTGGATAAAAATGAATGAATATGTTATTAAACAAGCCAAATTTGAATTTATTAGATCAAGAAAAGAGGAGATAGAATTTGGATCGAAGAAAAATCGAAAATTTTCGAATAGTCGTTTGGTTCGTTCGTGTCCATACGAGGTAAGTTCATAAGTGAATAATTGTTGTTAAATTCATATGAAAATGTATTTAATTGTGCCGAATTGAATTTTAGCAACTATATATGTGTATGCCGAATTAATATAAGTATAGGAGAAGTAACTACGAGCTTGAAACGAACGAATCACGACATCTGAAAGCCCTGTACGAACCATAAGAATAGTTAGGATACACGTGTCATGACATAGGATTCCGACATGAGTTATCGTGTAAGACCACGTTTGGGACGTTGGCGTCTATTTGAGATTTACGTGTAAGATTGATGCAGTCATTGAAAGCACCAAAAATATCTTATCCCTAATAAATAATGAAAAAGAATAGTAAAAGGGAAGTAGGGTCAAATCCTCACGGACTGAACTTGCACAATATCTTGTTCCGTGAAATCCCAGGCAGAATCTTGCCCAAGAAAACCTACGTTCCTGAAAAAGAATAAGAAAATAACAGAATTAAAGGTTTGGATCTAGAAACGAAAAATAAAATAAAAACAGAATTAAGAATATTGAATAAAAAATTCAAGTAATTAAAAATAGAGTTGAGAGAAAGAAAATTCTTATGGGAGATTCCAGCCTCCAGTTGTCTCGTTCCACCTTGGGTTCAATCACTGGCTTTTAGATGATCCTTCTCAAACCGAATAAGTCAGTTATAGTGGAAGAGGACGCCTACGACCACCAGCTCCAAGGATTTAGACTTACGATTTAGTGGAACCTAACTCTAGCCAACAATCGCTTCTGTGGGATTGTCTTATGCTAGATCAACGTTTCTCAATGGCGAATCTCACACTATTTTGTCTCTTGGGCTCGCCAACCTCTGACGCAGTAAGCTAACGAACCGACTATGCAACATTCCCAAAACATACAAAGCAGCCGCCTTTGCATACGTTGAAAAGCTTACTTCTTAAGGGACATGGACGGAAGCGTCAGCCCCGTAGTGTGGAGAAATGATAAATACTCAGTGAGGAGGCTAAGTACGGACTCTAAGCCTCAAGAACCCTTTTTGGGGAATATCGACAACCTTCGGCTAGATGGGTTTAGTGGCTCATGGTTGTGGTGGAAAAGAAAATAAATAAAATAAAAATGGAGATTTTATTGTAAGGAAATATGAGAAGAACAAAAACCTAGACTTTTGGGGAGAGAGTGTTTACAGAAAAAGATCCATCTCTTTTGAGTCACTTCACCCCCTATTTATAGTGCTAGGGGAGATAGTCTAATCCTACTTAAATTCTCAAAAGATAAATACATTTAATTGAAGATAAATAAAGATAAATAAAATAAAATCCTAAAATTAAATAATCCTTAATAATTATCTTAATATTAATTATCTTAATATAATTAAAATAGAGTCTAATAGAATAAAATCTCTTCTTTTTGCATTTCAACCCTTGTTTCCTCCATGCTTGCACTTTTGGCACCAACTTTTTTCTTGTGTCGCACATTGGCCTATTTTATCTCTAAATTCACGATTTTGGCCCTTAATTTTACTTTTGTCTCAAATTTAGTCCCTATAAGATAAAAGATCATAAATAGCTCAAATTAGTAGGATCATACTCAGAATAAATACATAATTAATACATAAAAATACGTTATTCTAGAGTGTTATCAAAGACCATGTCTGGGACACCGGCATCGTATACAATTTCGTGTAAGACCCTGTCTGGGACAGTGGCGTCAATATTTGATTACATGTAAGACCACGTCTAGAACATTGGCATTGTAAGAGCTTCTGAGCTATTCGAGTATCCTTATTGATTTCGAACGGTTCAACGGGCAATATCGAGAAATGAATGACTATGTGAAAGTATATCTGATTCAGGTACGTATGAAGTGTATATGATATTCAAGAATGAAAAGTGAGTATGTTTCAAATGACGATATGTGAAATACATGACAATGGATGAAATGAATGTATATAAATGAATGTTGTGATACATATGCTCATTATATAAAATTGTAATGAAATAAGCTTAATTATATTCAAGAGTTCGAATACCATGAAATTGTGGTCCTATGTTTCGAACATGGGATTTATGAAATATGAAACATGGTTTTGAGGTACGCTAGTTTGGTTTGAAAGATGATTAGCTAAATGTTATTGATAAGGTTAAATTATTAAATATGTTATGTATATGTGAAAGAGTTAAATAAGCATGTTTTGATTTGTTGGTTATGTGTTTTGTATGACTGAATGTGATATATATTTGAATGTGGAGTATATATGGTTCGAACAGTGGAATTATGAAGCATGTGTAATATGACTTTGATGTATGGTAGTTAATTTGAATTTTGAATTGATAAATGAGATTGAAATGGTTGAGATTTGCTAAATTCGGCCTAGTTAAAGTGAATTATAAATATCATTGAGATGATTTATTTGCTTATGGCTTACTAAGCTTTCAACACTTACTCTGTGTGTTTTTTCTATGTTTATAGAGTTTCGGAGACTTGCTCGGGTTGGAAGTCATAGGAGACCTCATCACACTATCTGGTTATCGCTTCGGTAAATATAAGCTTTGAGTTTTTGGTTATGTGACATGTATAGGCTAGTTTTGATATGTTTGGTTTTGAAATTTGTATATATGTATATAGCCATGCGAAAATGGCTTGATCATGATACTAATGTTGGTATATATATATATTTGGTCATGTTATAAGCTTAATTTGGAGGTATGTTTCATGTTAAGTATGTTTGTGATGTTGGTTATAAGATTCGGCAATGAGAAGTGTTAATGATGATGTATAATCGGCCATGAAAGTAGCTCATTTTGGATTTATAATTTGTCTTGTGTAAAGGTTTGAAAATGGTAAATGATGTGTTTTTGACATAATACATATGCTCACATTAGTTAAGTTTTGTATGTGTGACAGCTTGCATATTGATTGTTAAAGTACAGTTTGTGATGGTAAAATATGAACATATATTGTAATTTATTTTATGGTCATTTAGGTACGGTTATAAATGGTACAATTATCTTTGGTTCGAGTTGTGAAACTGGTTGGATTATCAAAAGGATAAATTTTATGACCGAATATATGGTTAAAAGATTGATTATGCATATGTATTTTAGAAATGGTAAAGGGTGTGTATTTATATTTGGCTAACAATAGGTAAAATATATTTATACATGCCTATGATATGTTTTGTTTGTGATCTTGGTAATTAATGGTTAAGTTGTTAAGTTAAATGATTGAGTTTAAAATGTGCCATATATGTGATTTATGAATTTGGTAAATGATAAATAGGTATTTTGGATATTTATTAGTCAAGTGGTATTGTAATTATGATATGATTTGATTTGGCTCTTATGTATAAAATTGGTAGTTATTATTTTGGTAAAATGTGCATAATTTAGTAAAACCAAATTTCATACTTGACCATTATGTGAAGTTGTTAATGTCGTATATATATTAATGTTTAATAAATCATGTGGTTTGGCTTGACTTAGTAAAATGTGAAGAAGTGCATAATTATAAATAGTGGTTTTGGAAAGTATTTAATGAAATAGATTTATATGAATGAATGTCTTAATATATGATTGATATATGAAATGAATTATACTTGGTTATAAGTTAAGTATTCGATTGCCATGATTCATTGGTTATAATGTTTGAATATTAATTTGGGTAGAGTATGAATTATAGTATCAAAACATGTTAGTTTGGTTTATTATTATACTAGCTGAATAGTATTGAAATGATTATATTATTTGGTACTTGAATTGAAATGAATGTCTATTTTGAGTTTTTTTATCAGTAATGCCTCGTAACCCTAATCCGACGACAGACACGGGTTAGGGGTGTTACACTTGAAGTGACAAATACATGTATGTGGAAATTGAATATTGATGAGCTCATCCTTGTTTCTTTTATATTTACATGAAGTACATGACTAACATATTTCTTGAGGTTATATGTGATTAGGCAAATTGCCAAATTGCTTTGGATGTATTTGTATGCTTATTTTAGATGTAAATGAATGATAAGTTAATATCCTGTTATACGAACTTACTAAGCATAATATGCTTACTCTATTTTATTTCTCCTATTTTATAGTATTTCAGAAGCTCGTTGGGTTGGAAGCTTGGCAAAGATACCTCACACTATCCATCAACTTGTTTCGGTATAAAAAGTAAATTAAATATTAGATTATAATGGCATGTATAGGCTAAAAGTGGTCAAGAATGACATGCATGTGTTTGGTTAAGAATATCCATTGATATGGCTTGTATTTGGTATGTTTTGATAAGTAAAAAGTGGCCTTAATATGTTGATGTGTGTTTGAAATGGATGAATGATGAAAATCTTATAGGCATAATGGTGATTGATTGTTATGGAATAATGGATAAAATATACCTATATGTATGTATGATTAATGTTGATAAGTTAGATAGTTAAACTTATGAATTGATATGTCATACATAAGACTTAATTATAGCTTGATTTAAATGTTTTGAATTGGCTTGAGAATGTGTTGAAGTGTTAATGTAGGTGCAAGGCAAATTGAGTGAGGAATAAGGCTTAGAAATGACCTTATTTTGTCCACACGGGCGTGTGTCTCAGCTGTGTGTGACACACGACCTAGCACATGGGCGTGTGTCTTGGCCGTGTGTCCCCTGCATCTTAAAAATTTCAAAACAGAATGCCCAGAATTGATCACACGGCCTGGCACACAGGCGTGTGGCTTGGCCATGTGACCCCTGCACCTACACACGGCCTGGCACACGGACGTGTGACTTGGCTGTGTGACCCAAGTCAAAGAGTTACACGGGTACGGACACGGGCTAGGACACGGCCGTGTGCCCTATTTCGAATGCCCACACAGGCATGTGACCCCTGCACCTTGGAAAAATTTTGAGATTTTGCGAAAAATTTTCTGAGTACCCGATATAGTCCCAACTTGTTTCTAATGCATGTTTTGGGTCTAGAGGACTCATATAAGAGACTTATTGAATAATATCTTACATAAATGTTAAATATTTTGAAATGTTTGTATTTGATTTGTTTATTT
Organism: Gossypium hirsutum; assembly: GCF_007990345.1. Lineage (NCBI taxonomy): Eukaryota > Viridiplantae > Streptophyta > Magnoliopsida > Malvales > Malvaceae > Gossypium > Gossypium hirsutum. The sequence continues at coordinate 11,670,447 of NC_053446.1, read as the reverse complement.
CGGTAATGCTTCGTAACCCTGTTTCGGTGACGGATACGGGTTAGAGGTGTTACAAGACTGTTCGGTTGAAAGCCAAGAACAATAAGGATTCGTCTTGCCCAAAACATATGTGTGATTTTGGGAAAAAGTTTATTACTATAAATATCACAAATCAACTTGATTTTCAATTTTTTATTTTTTCGCTATACAAGAAAACTGTTTTCGAACCAGATTTTTTTCCAACAACTTTAGTATTTTTATGTTAACAAGAACCAAAAAAAAACATATAGTAAGATTTGAATTTTCACCTATTTGAATTGGTAAAACTTTAAATTTACCTCTTAACCAAAGCTTCATTCTAATATATTTTATATATTTTAATTTTAATATGCACAATTTATCATCCCAATAAGTTGTATATCTATACTATTATTTAAGCTTCTAACTAAGTTAGTGACACGAGTCAATCAGGCACCAACTCGGTTATGAAAATATCCTTCCATAATTAAAATATTAATTGATTTTATTTTAATTTTTTAACAAAAACCAATAAAAATAAAAATATGCATATGATGAGATTTAAACCCATACTAATTGGATGGTAAAAGCTTAAATATATCACTCAACCAAATCTTCATTTTGATTTATTTTATACATTTTTATTTCAATATGTACAATTTAGTACCTTTATCAGTTGTATATCTACACTTACTATTAATAAAATCATTGACTAAGTTTGTGTCACGAGTCAACTGGACACCAATTCGGTTAGAAAAATTACAAAAATATCATTTCATATTTAAAATAAATTATATTATTTGAGGATACTTTAATCTTTTTAATTAAAAAATAAACAATTGTACCATCTATGTTCTAAATATGTAATGTCTATAATACATATATATACTATAATTTAAGCCCCTAATTGATTTGGTGTCATAAGTCAATCAAAAACCAACTAATAGCAACTCAGTTAAGAAAATTATAGAAATTCCCTTCTGTAATTAAAATAATTTAAATTATTCAATGCTATTTTAGTTTTTTTTAAAAGCCAATAAATATAATTTGCATGTGGTGGGTTTTGAACCCAAGATAATTGGATTAATAAAACTTTAAGTTACCAATAAACCAAAGTATTATATTAATATTTTATTTTAAAATGCACAATATATACTTCATCAATTGTATATCGTACATATTTCATGCTATTATCATTAATTAGTTTTTATTATTTATTGAATATTATTTTTAAACAGACATTTATATCTTAAATTCGTGATTTCCACGCAGGGGCGAAACTAGGGGGTTGGCAGGCGCTCTGCCCCCTTAAAATGGAAAATTTTTTATTTAGGCCCTTTGAATTTTTTAAAATTTTAAATTAGTAAAGGTAAAATTACACTTTGACCCCCTAATAATGATAAAAATTTGATTTAATCATTTAAAAATTATAAAGATATAGGCTATTAAAATGATAAAATTGAGTTTTTACTTTCGTAAGAATTACAATTTAATTTTGGCCCTCCTAAAATTTTTTTTTGGTTTTGCCCATGTTTCCACGTGTATACATGGGTGATAGGATTTTTAATATTTATATTTTTTTATAAAAGAAAATTTATATGTTTTAGAAAACTTCAAAAACCAAATCATAAATTAAACTGAAAAATAATACATCAGCAAAAATAAAAAAACAAATAATTCCGCTGCCGGGGTTTGAACCCGGAAATTCAACCAATAGAATTTTAACCATTGTGCTACAGCGGATTACTTGTTGACAGACTGCAACATAAATTATATATCCTGTGTTATACAGAAGGCCCTCTATCAAAATATATGTTATTTTTTATTCATGAGATAATATATTTTTATTCCGTATAACAAACTAAAAGAAATATTATTTTTTTATTCGTCCAAAAAAACAATATTATTAACTACTTCAGTAGTTAAAATATTAAAATTTAATTGAAAGTGATAATGGAAATTGTCTTTTTAGCTATTAATTAAATGAAAATACTTTAACTTTTTAGATAAATCCATGCTAATTGGATTAATAAAACTTAAGTTATCACTAAATCTAAATTTCATTTAAATACAAGAATAGTCTGCTACCCTAGCACGTCTTTGTCTGCCTCTCTGCCAAGGTTTTTGGTTTTTTCTTGAGTCTCTCGTTTTCAGCAGCACCTACCCTGATTTAGAGATTTTGAACAGAATTTTTTTTCCTCTTTCCACTATTTTAACCTGCGTCTATGGAGTCAGATTTTGCTGGTCTATCCCCTGATGAAGAAGAAGAAGAGATCCTGCAAGTACAAAACGATTCAGATCCGGTGAATGAGGAAGAATTTCTTAGTCTGGTTGGTTGTTTTCTTACAGCCAGTATCATACATTATCCAAGAATGAAAAGCACCATGGCAAATTTATGGCATCCTGTTAGAGGTGTTCAAATTAGGGATCTAGGAGAGAAGAGGTACTTATTTAAATTTTTTCATATTATAGATATGGAAAGAGTTATTAATGGTGCTCCTTGGACATTTAATAATCATTTACTGATTCTGCACAAGCTGAAAAGAGGGGAAGACCCTCTGAGAGTTCCACTGATTTCTTCACCGTTCTGGGTTCAAGTTCATGGTGTTCCCATTGGGTTTTATTTCGAGAATTTGGCTATGCAATTAGGAAATTTTATTGGAAATTTTCAAGATTATGATGGCTCCTGTTTGGGGAAAGAAAATATGAACTTTATGCGAATTAGGGTTCAAGTTGATATTCGACGACCGCTAAAAAGGAAAAAACAGGTTATGTTCCAAAACAAATGCTCATATGTTAGATTTCAATACGAAAGACTTACTCTCTTTTGCTTCTACTGTGGCCGTTTAGGCCACAATGATTCCTTTTGTGAAGCTAAAATGGAGGCTGGAGTTGAAGTTAATGAATTGGGATGGGATTTGTCCTTGCGAGCACAGTCCAGAAGAGCCCAAGCAATGAATAGTGTCTGGTTAAGGGAGGAAGGAGGATCTGAAGGGGGAACGATTAAAAGGGGTGCATTTAGGGGAAACAGAGTTTGGGGATGTGTAAAAAAATTCGAGGGAATTGTTGATCCTATTCTAGGTTTTAATCTGGAAGGTAACAGGCTCTCTTTTCAACCAGAAAGGAAAAGAGCTCTATTTGCTGAAAGTCAAACAGCTATGGAACATGATTTGGAGAATGAGTTGATTATTGGGGAGGAGGGGAAAAAAAGAGTGAGGGAGGATATCGAAGAAATGAGTGTTACGGAAGGGAGAATCAGGAGGTTTCCTGACGGCAATCATTCTTTATCGGCGGCTGCCAAGAGGCATGTCGGCCGGTCGCAATGAAAATCTTAAGTTGGAATGTTCGAGGTTTGGGGAATCCTCGAACAGTTCGTCGGCTTTGATATTTTTTGAAGCTTCAAAATCCCCAGGTGGTTTTTTTGATAGAGACTAAAATAAACAAGAAAAGGATGGAAAAAATAAGAGGAAGTTGTGGTTTTCAATGTGGAATTGAAGTAGAGTCGGTGGGGTCTAGAGGAGGACTCTGTCTTGCTTGGAAAGGGAATGTTAATATTGTGCTTCAAAGCTTCTCAAATCGTCATATTGGTGTGATTGTTGACGAAGGAGATGGGGGAAAGTGGAGACTTACAGGTTTCTATGGATCTCCTTATTCAGGCGAAAGAGAAGAATCTTGGAATTTGTTGCGTCAACTTAGTACTCAGGGTGATTTTCCATGGATGGTTTGTGGGGATTTTAATGAAATCTTATACGGTTTTGAGAAGAAAGGTGGAATACCTAGAGAGGAAAGAAGGATGGAAGCTTTTCGAAAGGTTTTAGATGATTGTAATCTGATGGACTTGGGTTATTCAGGGAACTGGTTCACGTGGGAGAGGGGTAACCTGCTAGAAACAAACATACAAGAAAGACTTGATAGAGGAGTGGCAACGGAGCAATGGCATAATTTATTCCCTAATACAACATCTCCCACATTCATTTTCTGATCATTGTCCACTTCTTATTGACATGAATTTCAGAGTTAAAAGGGTGACAGAAAAGAATTTCAAATTCGAAGCTTGGTGGGTTTTAGAGGAGACATTCTTCAATGAAATCAAATGCATTTGGGAAAATTCCACAGGAGATTTTTTATACAGGCTGGAAAACTTAAAAAGGGGGTTATAAAGGTGGGGAGCATTGATCCAGCAAAGTAGGAAGATGAATAAAGAGGTTTTAACTTCAAGACTGGAAGTTTTACTTGAATCAGAAAGAAATGATGAGAACCTGGCAGAGATTATTGATACAAAACTCCACCTGAACTTTGAGATTGACAAGGATGAAAGATACTGGGAGCAAAGGGCCCGAATTAACTGGCTGAAATATGGAGACAGAAATACAGCTTTCTTTCACAAACAAGCGTCTCAAAGAAGGAAGTATAATAGGATCCAGAGGTTGAAATTTGATGATGGAAGGGAGACAGAGGATTGTAGGGAGATGGAGGCGATTGCTAGCTCATATTTTTTAAAGTTATTTTCAACAGGAGGACGAAATTGCTATGAGAAAATTCTATTAGGTATTGATAGATGTATTTCTGAGGAAGATAACACTAAACTGAAGGCAAGGTACACGAAGGAAGAGATATGGAAAGCCCTTTCAAAAATAGGACCGACGAAAGCTCCAAGTGAGGATGGTTTTCCAGCCTTGTTTTATCAAAAATGCTAGCCAATCATTGGTGATGACGTCTCCAAGTTTTGCCTCCAAAGATTAAACGAAGGTATGAAATTACGCTCAATTAACAAAACAAACATTGTGCTCATCCCAAAAACCCAAAATCCCTCAAGCATGACTCAGTTTAGACCTATTAGCTTATGTAATGCGATCTATAAACTAATTGCTAAAGTCATTGCAAATAGACTTCGGGGGGTAATTCATAAATGTATCGATTTAGCACAGAGTGCTTTTGTTCCAGGAAGGTTGATTTCTGATAACGTGCTCCTTGCTTATGAAATTCTTCACACCTTAAAACTCAAGAGGTTGGGAAAAAAAGGATTCATGGTTGTTAAATTGGACATGAGTAAGGCTTACGATAGAGTTGAATGGGGCTTTGTGGAAGGGGTGATGGAAAAAATGGGCTTTGATCCAGGATGGGTCGAGTTAGTATTGAAGTGTGTATCTTCGGTCTCGTATTCTGTGATTTGTAATAGAAATACTGGACGAACGTTTCTTCCGACTAGAGGTCTCAGACAAGGGGATCCTCTAAGCCCTTTCTTATTTCTCTTTTGTGAGGAGGGAATCTCAAGTTTAATGAGGCTTGCAGAAGGAGATAATGTTCTTAAAGGTGTTAAAGCAAGTAGACATGGGCCAGCTATAACTCACTTACTGTTTGCAGATGACTGTATTTTATTTGCAGAAGCTACTGAAGGGGGTGCACATTCATTAAAACAGATTTTGAAAGATTATGAGGTGAGTTCCGGGCAATGTGTGAATTTTGATAAATCGATGGTTTTCTTCAGTACAAACACAAAAGATAGAGAAAGGGAGGCTGTTTCACAGATCCTTGGAGTCAGAAGAGCAAATGATTTGGAAAGGTATTTAGGGCTTCCTAGTATGGTGGGGAGAAGAAAGAGATCGTCTTTTCAAATTCTGAAGGATAGGCTAAAGCAAAAAATCGACAACTGAAGTGTCAGGTTTCTCTCTCAAGGTGGTAAGGAAGTGTTTATAAAAGCAGTTTTCCAAGCTATCCCAAATTACTCAATGGCTTGTTTTTTACTCCCTAGGACTCTTTGTACAAATCTGGATAAAATTATAGCCAATTTCTGGTGGCGAAAGAGACAAAATAAAAAAAGTATTCATTGGTGCACTTGGAAGAATATTTGTTTACTTAAAGAAGATGGAGGTCTCGGTTTTCGTAATTTTGCACAGTTTAATATTGCGTTATTAGCGAAGCAGGGGTGGCGTCTTATTAATTATCCGGATTCATTATTGGCCCGAGTTTTGAAAGCAAAATATTTTCCTAATTCTCATTTCTACGAAGCTCGGTTGAGGAATTTACCTTCATTTACCTGGAAGAGCATTTGGGCTGCGAAAGGACTCCTTGAAAGAGGACGTGGATGGAGGGTGGGGAGAGGTGATCAAATTTCCATCTGGATTGATTTGTGGATACCAGGGATCGAAGCAGACAGAATACCGATTCAGGATGGAAATGATAATATTAAATTAGTCTCTGATTTAATTGATTCAAATAGTAGGAGTTGGAAAATAGAGTTGATTAGAAATACCTTCCAACCGGTCATTGCGGAGAAAATTTTGCAGATCCCACTAGCGAGACAGTACAAGAGGACTTTCAAGTATGGAGAGGAGAACCGACAGGGGAGTTCTCCGTAAGGAGTGCTTATAAACTATTACAGCAGACTAACCTTGATCCTAATGGATTAATGTTACATACCGAGGAAAAAATTTTCTATACTAAATTATGGAAATTACATATTCCCTCAAAAATTCAAATGACAGTATGGAGGATCTCTTGGAACTTTATCCCAACTTTTAGCAACCTCAAAATCAAAAGGGTTGTTAGGAATTCCCAGTGTCCTAGATGCGGATGTGATGAAGAGAATAGCTACCATATCTTCCAAAAATGCCCTACATCGATAGAAGTTTGGAATCAGTTGAATCTTTCATGGCTACTGAGTCAGAATAATGATAATATATGGGGTTGGCTTACATGGGTCTTTGCTAGAGGAACTGATGAACAACTTCGACTCTTCTGTTGTAGCCTCTGGTTCATATGGTTCAGTAGAAACCAGCTCGTTTATGAAAGAAAGAATATGTCATGATCAGAAATCGTTAGGAAGATCAGCGATTATATTACAGAACTTGCAGTTACAAAGGAAGGAAAAATTACTCTTTTGTCTCATGAGTTTTCTCAACAGGTGTCCAGAAGCGGTAGGACCATTATTCATTTTGATGCAGCCTTCAACAGTCAGGATTTCAGATCGGCATCGGGTTTAATAGCATGGAACGAGGAAGGGGTACTACTTGCAACACAAGCAGTTACTCATTCAAACGTAGCAAATCCATTTACAGCAGAGGCATATGCAGGATTACATGCAATAAAACTAGGGATTAGACTAGGAGTTAATAGAATAGATGTTATGGGGGATTCGAGAACCATTATAAAGAAATGTAAAAGCAAAAATACAGACAAATCGGTCATTGGAGCAATTACCAGAGATATTCAGACTCATTGCAACAGTTTTCAAGAGATTGAGTTCAGTTTCATCCAAAAGGCAAAAAACATTTACGCACACACTATAGCAAAGGAGGCCCTGAGAAGAAATGAATGCTTTTACCTGGAGAAGGAAGTTCCTGTGATGGTTCGGAGAGCGGTAGGAAACCTTTGGCCAAAACCGCCAGACTGAAGGAAGAGAAGAGTTTTCTGGAATGAAGAGTAGCAGAGAAAACGTTTTATTTTTATTGAAAGCCTGCTATTCATTATGCTGGGCATTGGAAATGAAAAGAAGAATTTAATGGTATCCAGCTATTCTTGATTTGACTGGATAGGGTAAGATTAGTTGCATTTATTTTTTTTTATTTTTTTTATTCTATTGAACGGGATGGATATGGCTGGGCATTGGAATTGAAAAGAAGAAATAGATGGTATCCAGCTATTCTTGATTTGACTAGATAGGGTAGGATTTGATGCATTTATTTTATTTTTTTCTTTTGAACGGGATGGACTATCTAGGCCCGCTTTGTTTTTTTAGTCTGTTTTGTTTTTTCTAATGGCCTTAGCCCAACTTTTACAGCATGTTTGGTTGGGTGTATTGGCTATGCCAATACACCCCTAATCGGTGGGCCCCACTTATTACGCCTTTAATCCGTTGTTTGGTTCAATGTATTACTATTACGGGGCTAAACCATTACTGACCTAATCGGTGAAATTCACCGATTTCTAATCCGTCCCTTTTGCTCAGTTTAGGTACTGCTTCACTTTACCCTCCCTGTTTTACCCTCTGCCTCTTCTGTTCCCCTTTGCCTCTTCTGTTTCGCCCGATTTGCTCCCTCCGTTTCTTTTCTTTTCTTTTCTTTTCTTTGCTTTGCTTTCTCCTTTGCTTTCTTCCTTTGCTTTGCTTTCTCCAGTCGACATCTTCCTTTGCTTTCTCCAGTTTTCTCCTACCCAGCACCTTCTTCAAGGTTCCAAGTTCTTTTTGTTTCTCCTTTAATTTCTATTGTATTGAATTCCATGGATGTTATTTTAATTTGGATTTAATTATGCCTATTGAGGTTGTTTTTGCTCTTGAGAATCATAAAAAATAATTGGGTCATTTTTATTTCAGTTTCTTTTGTGTTCTTTTATTTCAGAATCATAAAAAATATTGAGGGTAGAAAACCGCCGTACTGCAAAAGCAGAAGATGTATCTACGTAAAGCTGCCGTTAGTTTGCTAAGGAGAGTTCGCCTCCCTTCCCACTCCATCTTCACTTCTGTTTCTCCTCCAACAACTTCAATGGCTATTGCCACTCCGTTGCCGTTCTCTCTTTCCAGTATGTTTCTCAATTTTTAAATTTTTGTGATCATTTTTGTTAATTTCGCTATTTTTCCTGAATCCAATTTCGATTCAGTGACGCTACATTGAATCTGATCAAGCCCGTATTATCCTTTTAAATTTGAGAGAGTTCCAATTCTTAGATTAGAATGCTAATTATTTGGATTATTCCCCAAATTGTTCATCATTTTTTTGTTTATTATGTACCAGTGTTTGTTACTTCTGCTATTTACTTGCTTTAGGAACCAAAAAGAAAAAAAATGAATTTGGGTACAAAAGCAAACAAATTTAGAAAATGTAAAACTTTTTGGCAACAAAATTCTTGAGTTTACTTTTGATAGTAGAAATAGTGTTGCCTTTTAGCCATGTTCATGTTTGTTGACTTCCCTCGGAAAAAACGAAGAGGAAAGAGTGAACCGAGTAGCATAAGTTACAAGTTAACTCTGTCTGTAATGGTCTTTCATGTTTAGCTGTTATATTATCTAGTTCTTCCTGATATAATCGATTTTGATATTATTGCAGGAAAAATCCAATTCCCCAATCAATTTGGTAATGGAAGTTCATGGAGTACGACTTATGTTGATCCTCCTATATGGACTATACTATCTATTCAAGCTGGTATAACTTCTCACTTTCTCTCTCATCAAATTTTCTTTCTTACCTACTATACTAGTCTTTATCTCTGCACTGTATCTTTTTTCTTTTGTCATTTCTACTGAAGCTCTTGTACTCCTCCTCAATCACACCCTCAAACATTTAAAAAGGACTCAGTTTTTCTTCTTTCTTTTTTTCAATGGGGTTCTCGGTTGATAAGCTACAATATTGCTGCCTTCTATTGACTTGTTGCATTAGATCATATAGGGAGTATTTCTATGTTCTATAAATCCTCTTATTCCCTTTTGGATATCTGGGCATCATTTTAATATGATTCCTGAAAATTCAAGCACTTTCTTAATGATTTTTTGGGTTAGAAATAGAACTGCAAAAAAGTTTAATGTTTTCTCCCTTTCTTATCGAAGTGTTTTGATTTTTTTGGTCTTTCACAATTCAAAATGTTGTTGAATTTCTTTGTAGCATATGTAGAATTTTTTGGTGTTTCAATCTAGAATTTCTTAACCTATATTGTTGTCTGCCCTCCTCTTTCTCATATGTCTAATATATTTGAGAAAAATGGTTTTTACTATTTTCTATTGAAGAGTATTTGTTTCGAATTATGCACTGGATAGATATGCAAACAAAGAATATTGGCATCTTGATATCACGCTTTAACCTTCTTGTTCTTTGAGTTGATCAAAGATTTGTCTAATGTATTAAGTTTTTTTCAGGAAATTGTAGTTTGCATTGATTTTTGCTGGAGATGGTTTCCATATCTGATTCTGGTTTGGTTATGGCTACCAAATTTGGTGCTCATACTATTGATCATAAGTTTGATCTGATGTATGCAAAGTGTGCATTTGTGCATTGGTATGTCGGTGAGGGTATGGAGGAAGGTGAGTTTTCTGAAGCTAGAGAAGACTTGGCTGCTCTTGAGAAAGATTATGAAGAAGTGGGCTTGGAATCTAGTGAAGGAGATGAAGATGAAGGGGATGAGTACTAGGCTAGAATATAGAGTAAAATCTGCCAATGGACTTATTGGTCAGCTAATAAAAATGGGTTATTTTGTTTGTCTTCTCTATTGTATCAAACTTCAAAACATGTTTTAATGAATCTTTGCTTAATTTCATATGCTCTAACTTGCAGTAATTTCATATGCTTCAAAAAGTATGCGTGCTTCAAAAATGGGTTCTTTTGTTTGTATTCTCTATTGTAGTATCAAACATCAAAACATGTTTTAATGGATCTTTGCTTAATTGTTTTATTAAATTATATAAGAATATTAATTATTAATAATTTTATTAAATTATATATTTTAATTATAATATATTTAATAATAATTATGTTAATTTATATTTTATAGTATCATATATTATGATTTGAGTAAATTCATATAAGAATATTAATTTTAAGAATTTTATTAAATTATATATTTTAATTATAATATATTTAATAATAATTATGTTAATTTATATTTTATAGTATCATATATTATGATTTGAGTAAATTCATATAAGAATATTAATTATTAAGAATTTTATTAAATTATATATTTTAATTATAATATATTTAATAATAATTATGTTTAAATATGATTAAATTATTTATTATTGATATTAATAATCTTATTAAAATTTAAATAACAATAACAATAATCATTTACCAAAACAAATTTATGGTAAGGGTATTCTAGTCATTTTAGTTTTTTTCCATTATGCTATTACACCTCTATTCCATTCAACCAAACACAAGATTACTATTACGCCTCTATTCCATTACATTCAACCAAACAGTTGATTTGCTATTACACCTCTAATCCAATACACCTCTAATCTATTACACCTCTAATCCAATACACCTCTAATCCAATACATCGAACCAAACGTGCCCTTAATTCTTTTATTATGAAAATATTCCAGTCAAATTATTCAAAAAAAAATTTATTTAAATAATTTTATATATATTTATTTTAATATACATAATTTATTACCTCCATCTGATACATATTTCATGTTATCATAATTAATTATTTATTGAATATTATTTCTAAACACACATCTATATTTTAAAATGCACAATATATTCTTCATCAATTGTACTTCGTACATATTTCATGTTATTATGATTAATTAGTTTCATTATTTATTAAATATTATTTTTAAACACATATCTATATTCTAAATCCATAATTTTTGGGTGATAGAATTTTTAATATTTATAATTTTATGTGTTTTAGAAAACTTCAAAAACCAAATCAATCATAAATTAAGCTGAAAAACAATACATCTACAAAATTATCATGCAAAAAGTTCATTTCCGCTGCCGGGATTCGAACCCGGAAATTTCTCAACAGAATTTTAACCATTGTGCTACAGCGGATAACTTTGATATCAGATTGCAACATATATTATATATCCTGTATTATAGAAAAGGCGCTCTACCAAAATATATGTTATTTTTTATTTAATGAGATAATATATTTTTATTTTTATTCGTCCAGAAAAAAGAAATATTATTAACTATTTTAGTAATTAAAATATTCGAAAAAGAAATCCCGAATCATATTTTTTTAGGTATTAATTAAACGAAAATAGTAGACTATTTTAAATGTTTGCCAGAATTTGAATATTGAATGTTAATCTATATATCTTTATAGTGGTAATTTTTATATTGAAATACCAGTAAAACTGTAATTAGTATAATATATTGTTATACTTAAAAAGGATATAAATATATGAGGACGACAACCACCATAATTATATGAATCCAAAATTAATAATTCATGGACATTTGGCAATATGACAAGGTACTTGAGGAACACCTCTTCGCTCAATGTTAATTGGTTAGTCACCAAGAAACATGTGGCTGGAGAGGCGATTCTAGTTGACCTCTCATCTATCTAAAAGGGTCACTTTAAGCCATGAAAAAAGTTAAATTCTTTAAAATGAAAAAATATAGAGATAAACTTAAAATTTTTATTTAAAATAATGATTAACGTGTCACGTCAGCTTAATAACTAAAATGTAACTGCCAAAAATAGAAAGGTCAAGGGAGTGAATAAATAGCAACCGGCAATTCATTTTTCTTTCTACAAATTTCGTTTTTATCTATTTTTGCCCAATTAGCCCATAAATATTAAGCTTTAAATCTGTTATCTTTTTAAAGAAAAAGGAAACCTGGATTGTGTAATAAAATATTTTTAGCTGCTAAAATCTGGAAGATATAAATAGATAAAGAGTTAATTTAGTAAAAACAAAAAGAAAATAGAATCTGATTGGATTTGTTTTTTCATGATATCATAAATTGAATTTGATTGTAGTCTCCCTTCTTCCTGTTTCTGTTGGGGGAGTTTAATCATTTCCAACTTCTTGCTATTTATTTTCATTTCATTTACCTTCTTTTTCTTTATGGGATTCCATCTCTAGAGCTCATTGTTTGAATTCCCTCTCTTCGTTCCTTTGTTATCGTCATGGGGATCTGCCTCTCTACCACCAAGGTCTTTGGCACAAGCAGCAACCCCTCCCCCGACCACCACGAAGAAAAGCAACCCGCCTCCTCCACAACAACGACCAATGCCAAAAAGGAGTCTCATAAGCCAACTGTTAAACATCAGCAGCAGCTACAGTTCAAAGCCAAGCCTAGTTCGAGGAAACAAGGTGGGAACGTGCCCTGTGGTAAGCGTACAGATTTTGGGTACCGTAAGGATTTTGAGAAGCGATACACAACTGGGAAATTGTTGGGGCACGGACAATTTGGATACACCTACGTTGCCATAGGCAATGAAAATGGCGATCGCGTTGCCGTTAAGAAAATTGAGAAAATGAAGGTATTCTTTTCATGTTTTTATATTACTTCCTTTGATTGTCATATTCGAGATGGGATTTCTTTTTGGGTTTGGTAACTTAAAAGATGAGAATTTTAGGGTTAATTTGGATTGAATTTTCCATATTGGTGGGGGATGTGAGAAATTTAGCTTCTATTTTGGATTCCTTATTGGTTATATATGTATATTGATCTCATTTGTCTGGATATGGGAAGCTGGAAGCCTTTCTCTTCTCTGTTTTTTAATGTAATGGGGATAGATGGTCTTAACTAGAAGCATCATTGCCTAAGTAAGGACAAAATTGGGTAGGGATATGCAATAGTCTAGTTGAGCTATGAGGCTTTTGCATCTGTTTGGCAATCTTATTTATTACAGTTTTAAGATCTTGGTATGGAAAGATTGGATTATAGGATTTTGCATTAGTTCAATTTGATTGACATCATAATTGAAGCTTCATGTGAAGCTGCAACCTTTAAGCTGCATTATTTTGTTGTTCGAATTGACACTAATTCGGTATAAGCATAGTGGGACTTATTTTTTACTCTTTCTCTTATTTTAAAACCCTGGGTTGCATGCAGATGGTTCTTCCAATTGCTGTTGAGGATGTCAAGCGAGAGGTCAAGATATTAGAGGCCCTGAAAGGCCATGAGAATGTGGTTCAGTTTTATAATGCATTTGAGGATGATTCCTATGTATACATTGTTATGGAGTAAGTTTCTATATTTTATCTACAATTATGGCTGTTCATTCAGTTCCGGTTTTCTTTTAATCGTACCATTTCCTTTTTCTTGTCTTCTGATGTTCAATTTTGCCCAAAAGTTTTGTTTGCCTAGTGGTTAATCTTTGGCCTTCTCCTCTAATATGATTTCATATTAATCCTTTTATATCTTGACTATCTTACATGTTGGTGCTATCTGATTCTAGGTTGTGTGAGGGTGGAGAGTTGCTGGACCGGATATTGGCCAAGTAAGGATACTAAAATTTTGATGTTGTTACTGTTAAATAATGTGAATTTATGGACCAAATATGATAGTCAATACTTTCTGTTGATGTTTTCAATAGTGTTACCTCCAGTAGTAACTTATGCTTGCCATCTTTTATCAGAAAGGACAGCCGCTACAGTGAAAAAGATGCAGCAGTTGTTGTACGGCAGATGCTCAAAGTTGCTGCCGAATGTCATTTACGTGGCTTGGTTCATCGTGACATGAAACCTGAGGTATGCTCAACTACATTAACATGGCTTACTCGTAAAACTTCCTCTTTAGGAATTCATGCTGCATCCTTATGGTTTCCTCATTGTTTCTTGTCTGTAGAATTTCCTATTTAAGTCAACCAAAGAGGACTCACCTCTGAAGGCTACAGATTTTGGTTTGTCAGACTTTATCAGACCTGGTGAGTTGCATTTGCTAATTTTAGAATAATCGTGCAACAAACATCAAAGCTATATAATCTTGAACTATGATTAAATGCAGGGAAGAGGTTTCAAGATTTTGTTGGCAGTGCCTACTATGTTGCTCCTGAAGTATTGAAAAGAAAGTCAGGGCCGGAATCAGATGTATGGAGTATTGGTGTAATTACCTACATTTTGCTTTGTGGGAAGCGGCCTTTTTGGGATAAGACCGAGGACGGTATATTTAGGGAGGTGTGCTACATTTCCTAATCGTGGATCTTGATTTATTCTTTCATTGCTTTCTCTGGGTTTGTCATTTTACTTTATTATTATCAGATGTAGACTGGTGGTATGTCTGTTTCTACACCATGCTCATGTTACATGAACTGGTGGCCATACTTTTGGATACATGTGCACTCTATTTAATCCTTTGTTCTCTTTTTATGTATATGTCCATGAGGAAAATTTCTGGATATTTTGTTCACCTTCCAAGTTACTTTTCCCTGTCTTAGATGTGTTGTCTTATGGTTTTTGTTTATTTAATGCATTTACTTTCTGGAGAATTCATATGCAACTGTCTATAATTTCAGGTTTTGAAGAACAAGCCTGATTTCCGTCGTAAACCATGGCCAACAATTAGTGACAGTGCTAAAGACTTTGTGAAGAAGTTATTGGTGAAGGATCCCCGGGCTAGACTGACTGCTGCTCAGGCCCTATGTATGTCTTTAAATCATCTCATCTTAATTATTTATTTTTCCTTTTTTCTTTTAGCTCTATGAAATGTATAGTACCTTACCTGTCAAGTTTACTACTAGCTGCTAAAACAAATCTTCTACTTTGCTATAATTTTATCCTTCTATTATTTATAGAATATCTGATTGGTTTCAATTTCTTCAGCACACCCATGGGTTAGAGAAGGGGGAGATGCATCTGAGATTCCTATTGATATATCTGTTCTGAGCAACATGCGGCAATTTGTGAAGTACAGTCGATTGAAGCAGTTTGCTCTGAGGGTAACCTAGTTTTTCTTTCTCTAAAAACATTAGTGGAATATTTATGGGCACAAGTGGCTATTGTTCCCTCCTTTGATTGTTCATATCTTGACGTATAAGTGTTATTATTATCATTATCTTGTAGGCATTGGCTAGCACACTTAATGAAGAGGAGATAGCTGATCTTCGGGATCAGTTTCATGCAATCGATGTGGATAAGAATGGTGTTATTAGTCTTGAAGAGATGAGACAGGTCAACATTTCTATCACACCTAACTTCTATAGTGTTTTTTTACTTAAAATTTCAAACTAATAGGGATGGTTCAGTGCAGGCCCTTGCTAAAGATCTTCCTTGGAAGTTGAAGGAGTCACGTGTCCTTGAGATTCTTCAAGCGGTGACTACAGATTTCCTGTTCTTAATTTGAAGGTCTTCTTTTCTTTTCTTTGGTTTTGATTATTGTTTGTTTCCCTCGATCATACAGATTGATATCAACACAGATGGGCTTGTTGATTTCACCGAGTTCATTGCAGCAGCTCTACATGTGAATCAAATGGAAGAACATGATTCTGAAAAATGGCAGATGCGATCAGAGGCAGCTTTTCAGAAATTTGACGTAGATAGAGATGGGTTTATAACTCCAGATGAGCTTAGAATGGTAAGTAGTATATTTTGGTGTCAGTCCATTCATGAGGTGAACCACGGGTTTGATGGTATTACATTCATGAGGTGAACCATGGGTTTGATAGTATTATATAATACGAAGTTGAATCGATGTGTTCAGGATGTCCTGATATCCAAACTGGCCAATGTTATTGCTAGCAAATGTATCTCAACTTTTTTATGAAGAATGTGTTACTAGAATAATAATTATGTTCCCTTATTCACAGTGTGCAATTGTTTTTGCAGCACACGGGCTTAAAAGGCTCCATTGACCCTTTGCTCGAGGAGGCTGACATTGATAGAGATGGAAAAATAAGTCTTGAAGAATTTCGCCGACTTTTACGAACTGCAAGCATCAGTGTACGGCCTAATCCTAGTCACCGTACTACTTGGAAGTTATAAATTAAAATTGACATTTTGGGGGGTTTGATCAGCGGAGAGCGAGGGAAATGGAACATGTTCCGGATTTTGTGCTTGTTTGGTATGTCTCCATGAGCACCGTAAGGACTCTTGTTTCTACTCGAGTTTTGATTGATGGCATGTGCTTTGGTGAATCCACTTCTGAGGTGGAGGAGGGGGGGGTTGGATGTAAGAGTTGGTGGTGGCTCTGGTGGTGAGATAAGTGGACGTATATACATATATGGAGTAAATTTCTTGGTTGGGTATTCCTTGTTTTACCCTCCCAAATTTGTAATGTGACTGTAGATAAATTTACCAACGAAAATATGGAATTGATTTTTTTTAAACGACCTTACTCGCTACATGTTATCGTTACTGACTTGTTGCTATATATATATATAAAAGATTGTGTTGAATAATGCTTTCAGATGAGATATCTCGATTTGAGAATCTTTAAGTCCGACAGGACAGAAATGTTAGATCCAAAATGTATTTGTAAGAAACCAAGTGTTAACATTTTCTGCTCAACTTTTAGCTGGCAGCATGCTGGTAACGGAATACAAGCAAATTAAAAACTCAGCACACAGTCTATCCAGCAGCAAGCAAAAGGCATTTGATTCCAATTGGTAACAAATCTGAACTGTCACGACAACTCTTCAACTAACCAAGTATAATGACCCAGGAAACATTCAGACATTAAGCCTAAGAATATACATATGAAGTAATTATTCAGCCATCACAAAATTGGACAATAGAAACTGGTACGTTGAATCCAACACCCACAATCTTGATATTCATTTTCTTGCTGCTTCATTGATGAAACTTGTTCTCATCTATTGGTGACCGGAAAGTTAACAGAGACAAACTTATGATCCCTTCCTTGTTGGCAAGTGTAATAACAGCGATGGGACCTTTTGAATTCTAAAAAGTGGGTCCGCCGATGTCTGAGAATATGGATATGTTTTTAGAGTGGAGGTAGAAACACCATTCACTCTTTGGAATTAGGATTGGAGTTATTCCGAAGGGCCATGAGTATCGGTTTGAAGTTGAAAAGGCTGACTAATGGGTTTCTGAAATGGGACGACTATTGTTCATGAATTCTCATTAAACTACCTTCGCTTTTCAAACCTTGCCACTACTCCTTGATGGCCTTTTGTTGGGTTTGTTTAGCATCGTTTATTCGTCAAATCAATTTTTCCACTCATAATTATTGTTAATCAGATAGCTTTTTATGTTACAACTACTTGTCAAGCTAAGTTTTTAGGCTATTTTACATAACTAACCTCAAAAAAATAAATATTCACAAAAATAACCCTGTTTGAAAGACTATGACGGAAATACCCTGAAATCTACCGTGCCGGGCAGTGCCGGCCATCTCACCGCCGGCACCACTCTCCATCATTCCCTAATCATACCTTAATGATTGCCTCGTCCAATAAAAAATGATTTTTTTGGTACCGACAATGTAATGACCGGCACCCATATGTATTTTTTTGAAATACCTTGAAAAAGAAATGGGTATTCTACAATTTAAAAAGAAAAATAAAAAATAATATTTTAATAGGTGCCGGCGTTGAAGTGGCCAACACCGATTCAAAACTTAAAAAAAAACTATTTTTTTGGTGTCGGTGTTGAAGTGGTCAGCACCGGTTCAAAATAAAAGAAAATGGATTGAGAAGGAAGAAAGCTGCACTCCAATTGTGTTAGTTGGCCCGATGAACGTCGTAATAACTAACTACATAGTGGAGTGAAGGCGACAGCTAGGGCAAACGGAGAAGGAAGAAGAAGAGTAAAGAATGAAAAATAAGAAATAAAAATTAAATTAAAACCCATATGTAACCATTATTAAGAAGAGAAAGGAGGTGAGATGAAAGTCGCCTTCACTCCACTATGCAGTTAGCTATCACCAACGTCCATCAGGTCAACTGACACAATTGGAGTACAGCTCTCTTCCTCCTCAATCCATTTTTTTTATTTTGAACCGGTGCTGGTCACTTCAACGCTGGCACCTATTAAAATATTTTTTTCTTTATATTTTAAAATACCTAAAATTATTGGAAGGTATTTCAAAAAAATATATGGGTATCGACTATTACAGTGCTGACATTAAAAAATTACATTTTTTATTGAATGGGGTAATCATTAAAGCATGATTAGGGAATGATGGAGGGTGGTGCCAACGGTGATATGGCCGGCATCGCCCGGCACTGTAGATTTCAAGTTATTTCCATCTGAATCATTTTTATAATTATTTATTTATTTTTAGGTTAGTTGGTTAAAATAACCAAGTTTTTAAACCAACCAAAAAAAATAATCTAGGTATTTGGTTTCCGGAAATCAGGTTTGAAAATTATATATTTGCCTGTTAGCTGTCTGGCTTTTGGTTTTTGAAAACTTATTTTTTACTTTAAAACATTATATCTTAACTAAATATTTTTATTTTTTAAAAATATATTTTGATAATAATATTAAACACTTAAATTTTAAATTAAACTATTCAAAAGTAATACTAAATTAGCGCTATTCATCACTCAAGAAATTGTAAATATGGCACGATTTCAATATCACATGTTTAGTGGCTTAGAAGACAGCAGAGTAGAAGAAAGTCGTACATTTAGTTACACATGGGCAAATAATAAAATAGAAAAACTACCAACCAAACCGAAAGCACCCTAAATTAATAATAAAAAATGCTAGCTTAAATGGGTACTTCTGTTTACTACAATGTTGCATGCACTTGAAATAAAGTAATGACGTGAGGGTGTTGGCGAAAATTCCATACCAGTTCCAACTTAATGACTGATTTGAGCTCCGTACCATTTCTCTTCATCGGCTCCACCGCCAAATACAAGCCGCAGACCTTCAATATTTACAAACAACCCATATGTATATAGCTTCTAAACAAAACATGTCAAAGTTATAACATAGATTAATTAAACTCCAAAATTGCATCTCTCTAAAAGCATGCCAACTCTACTATACGGGATTATATTAAACACCATCACTGTCAATTTTGGTCCATGCTTAGCCTGAGGTTGGAAACTAAAAATAGTAACGTATGCAACAGAAGAGGATATTTACAGAGGGAAACTGTTACATATGTTTTAAGTAAAAAAAAATGCAGAACTAATTATTTTACAATGAACTGTTGGCTGTCTTTTTGACTAAGGCTTGATCCTTGAGCAGAGCAGCTATTAAGTATCTATCTCTCACCAATCTTCAATATCATCATCATCAGAAATTTCACTTTCTTCTTCATCTATACTCATTCCTTTTAGGCTCTCATCTTCTGACCCATGAGTTTCAACATCTCCGGCTTTTCTGTAACCAACCCATTTTAACACAGGTCTATACTCTGTAGCTATAACCGATACTTCGGAAAAGCTTGACGATCCACCATCTTCCATAAACCTCTGCCTTAGCATCTCATTCTGCATTGTCCAGACTTTTTTTTTTACTGAATGGCCTTCAAACGTAAATTCATAATTACTACAACTATGGGAACTAACAACATCAAACCCACCTGATTGTGAGATGATGATTGCTCTATCTGCCAAAGTTTTGGTTTGCGAATAGCATGCCATCTGGTATAATAGCACATTTTCATAAGATGTGATTCCCTAATGCGAAGTGCAAATGTTGTGGATCTTTGAATATGATTAACTAAACTAAAGCATGAAAATAGAACCTTGAAGGTGATGGATGAAAATTTCCATAGAGAACTCCACGAACTGCGACTGAAGCAGCAGCAGACTGTAGAACATTCTCTATCTCACTATGTCTATTTAAAGTCCTTCGAGAGGTAGCGAGAAGCAAATCAGCATCACCAAGATATGAAGCCACAGCCCATGCATCATCCATTGCCTCATTGCTCACAAAATCTAGAACTGCAGGAATTGAATAGCAGCAGCATCAAGCATGAGAGAAACCGGACGGAAAACAACTCACAACACTTTGCTCCATCCCTCTGCCTATTTCTCTCTCACGCACAAAGAAAGACAAGGAACAATTGTAAAACTTATTCATAGCATAAGCAAATTGAAGACAAGAAAAAGTTACCATTTTCATGAAGAAAATCTGTAATAGGTCTTGATTGACCATGTGCTTGGCAGAGTATCTTTTCTGGATAATCCATTTTAAAAGGAAGTCTTGAGAATTTCTCCCCTACTCGAAATGCATTTTGGTCTAGGACAAAAGGGCGAAGTTCAGAGTTAAATAACTTAGATATATTCAGAACAATGTACTCACATAGTAGAGACTGACATATTTTTAGCCATTCCATGGCATGAGGACCCTAAATATTCCCCTTTCTTTTCTCATAATAAGTCAAGCCCACATAAAAGGGAACTTCAATTAATAAATTATATGTCAAGAAATACCTAATGCAACTACATTTTCTGTGTCTCTTTTGTTATGCAAGAATTTCCCCAATGCATGAAAAAGCGTCAGGGTTTCATCTCTGCCATATTGTGAAGAAAATCCACCGCTGAACTCATTGAGCACATTTGCATTTTCTTTTGGGCAACTGGGAGTAGAATTGGATGATGATAAATCAAGTTCCACATTTGGTTTCAGACAGAAGAGCTGTAAAGAAGTAATTGCATGTCTGATGTCACCTCCACTGGCTCTTGCAATCAAATCAATCTCTTCAGCAGCCACATTACATAGCTCCTGTCTGCATATTCTAGAGAGTGTTTTCTTTACGGAATTATTTGTTATAGGATTAAAAGCAACCTGCAATTTCCAGCTAGAAATTAGCAACCACTGGAAGAATAATAAACCTAATACCAATTTTCTTGTGAGCATAACCTTACTAGCCCCAGCACTCTCAAGTGTCAACTGTAGTTCTTCCAACCATCTTGCAGTGAGGTCTGATGAATCTGCATTACCACAGTCGGTGACCAATATAGCTGTTGGTACCCTTGTCGATCTCACAAGCAGAATCAAGCACCTCTGAAGTCTTTCAAAAGCTGATCTTCCATTTGTTACAGGAAGATCATCAATAACCAATATGATTGAAGACTTTGAGTTCCCATTCAAAGATGAAGAGATCAATCCATACTTCCTCACTCTTTCAACAAAATTCTCAAACTCATCCAACTTAGAAGTGTAATTCATCCCTGGAGCACAAATATTATTATCAGCAAGAATTAGTTAATTGGGAATTGTATGAAAAACTAGCCTTTAGAACTATGGTTCACATCTGAGACTTTAAATTCTATATTTCACCTCGAATTGGTTAACAAATATAACTATTAAAAAGGGAAGCGGAACACAGCAGCTAATAATTAAAATTCCTTGCATCCAGGCCAATAAAAAAATTTTTTTTTGACACCATTGTTTTCGTATAGCAAACCTGACAAAGATTCTGCCCAACTTCGTCATGAAAGATGCACCTAAATACCTGCACTTGAGTTATGAACATGTTCTTGCCAAATTGTGGGAGTAGGTGTGTTCCATTCACATAATTGAGCCCCAATCTTAGATGCAATCACTTGGACAGTGGCCTACACACAAGAAGCAGGATTTTCAAGTAAAACTAGCAGGTAAATGCTGTTATAGTCCTACCATTAAGTCATAAAATGGATAAATAGCAACAACACAGTGCCTTAATATAAAATGTAGAAATATTATGCTTTGCTAAGACAACCTACAGATTTTCCAACCCCAGCTTGCCCAGAGAGGATGAGAACAGAACTACGGCCAACCTCATCCTGTAAATACTAAAGAAAAATACATGAACTTCCTCAGACCAGTTGAAGAATAATAATAACGAGATGCTTATTCAACATCAGCAATAGATAACAATCCCACTTTAATATAATGAAATTACCTTTGGAGCCATCAATCTTTCCTCAAACCATGACTTAACTTCTTCAACCTGCAACAAACAAGAGAGGGAAAAAATGCGGATTAGTAGATTACAGATATTCAAATGGACAGTATAGACCAAATTGACTCTCACCTTTTTCTTGTTAACAGCAAGCTCTTCCAGAGAAGAAGGCTTATGTTTATCAACCCACAATTCCTTTGGATTGCTCCTTCTAGAACCTAGATCGTATTCTATTTCCAATTAAGCATAAAGTAAAAGTTTTAATGAAAAATTTTGTTAAGAAGGAAATATACACAGCATACCGGCAGAAACCTTGAACCCATTCAAAACTTCATCAAAATCTCTAAAAGCTAGTCTCATCTGCACTAAACATCAAATTTAATGATTAATATATATACACACATACATTTAAAAGAGCGAAAAAGACATTTAAGAAATTAATAATGATAAAAACAGAATGTATTTACCTCATCTACATTGCTGGATTGCTTGGTTAAGCGAGAGCCCGGGAGACGAGGCTTTTTGGCTCTACTAGGATTGGTACGAGTAAGAGAAGACGTGGATTTGGGCTTCTGGTAGCTCCGTGTCAACCTCGAAGAAGGCTCGTAATCTTCATCGTCTGATGAGGATATGACGATGGTGTTTCGTTTCCCCATTGCTAGTAGAGCAGAAACACTACCAATAGGTTTTTGAGCAGTTCAAAAACCCTAAAAGTTGGAGAATCTATTTTGAGATCAAAGAGAGGGATGAAATGGAAGGAGTGGCAGTGTTTGGGGAAGAACTGGAAAGAGTAGTGTTTCCTGTTTCCCTTCGCGGGCTCAAAAAATGAAAAAGGCGGTGACTTTTGTAGCCAAGGTTAGGAAATGGGAAAGGCGTACGAGGGAAGCTAATTACGATTTAGGATTAAGGAACAGGGATAATATACTAAATGCTACTTCAGTCTAGCTTGGAAGTTCAATGTAGTACTCAAACCTTTTCTTTTTCCAATTTGGCTTCCGTTACCCAACCCTAAGGAAATTGCGTTAAAATGTTTAGTTTCGGCCAATGGAAACTTGACAGGTGTAGTTAAAAAGACACGTATTGTAATATTGTTTTAATTTCAATGAATTAAAAATGAGTTTTTTATACCTTGATTTAACAAAATAAAATAGTATTTTCTATATCCAAAACTTATTTTTCAGATTATCTCAATATTAATGGGTGTCAAGTTCTTTTTGGATTTCATGGCCCCAATTACTCTCAAGTAAAAATTATACAATAATTAAGTTATCTCAACACTTACAAGTGCTGAGTTTTGAATTATTATTTTTTAATTTAACTCAAATAAATATATTTAATTCGACTTGATTCAAATTTAATATAAGATTTGAAAATTTTTAAATTACGTTTAGTTGATAAAATAGGATTTGTCAACTCAATTAATTCAAATCTTTTTCACTCCACACTCATTGTCTTCTATTATAAAATGACTTAGAGATTGAGAATTTTATTGTATATAATTGTTAAATAGCTTTGTCTTCCTTTGTGGCAAATCACTACTTTCTTTAGGTAAATATGCAAACACATTTGTCCGAAAAAAAAAATTGTCTCCCATTATTATCGACTTCTTAAGAAAAAAAAACCTCTAAATTTTTCTTTCACTTTAAATTTTATTTTTAAAATTCTACTATAGCTCTCTTGAGAGAAGTGAATTATATAGTAGCCTTTGATATGGTAATTTTTTATTAAATTATTAGTTAAGTATTTATTTATCATTTATATTGAATTTTTTATTTTAATATTAAACTATACTTATTACGTTGAGGAACAAAACCTCTAAATTCAAAGTAATGTACATTATATAATGCTGGAAGAAAAGCACGCTTGACCTACAAATTGTCTAGGTGTAGTTGGTTTTTTCAAGGTGGTAAAATACTTCTTATTTTGTTATGATCGTTGTTGCTCGTGACTTTGGAGGAAATGTAGAGATCAAAGACTCTTATTTTCAACTTCGAACATGGCGAAGAGACAATAACTTTGGAAGATGTAATCCTAGCCATGAGCCTTCCAATTGAAGTAGTTGTTGTCCTTGGGGTGGCTAAATTTGAGGTTGAATTAGAACCTTGGGTGGCTAAATTTTCCAAACAGATTGGTTAATAAAACTATTCATGAATTACATTAATACTTTGTATATTGTCCTCACATGGTTTTTGTATGGAAAACAAAATGGAAGCAAATGTTGTTCATTGGTTGTCTAGTGTTTAACTAATATTAAGCGGTATTACGCGGTCGGATCGTAATATAGAAAGACAGCTTGTATTAGTAGACGAACCTAAACATGTCCTTAGTATAATTAGAAATGAGCAAACTAATTGAAAGACTAATATGTTGTCTATCAAGTCCAATTGGAGAGATGCTTTGTCGTGGGCATCAGAGCAGATGACTCCCAAAAGATAGACATAGATGTGACTAACTGGACTGACAATACATTGAAATGTACCAAAGAAGAATAGATCTTGATTTCATTTATGGATTTATTCACTTGTGACTTTTATAGCGTGACATACCTAAATCTTGAGTGGATGACAGACTATATATGTGTGACTTGTACACTTTGATGTAAGTAAGAACCTGAGTTCGAATAGATAAGGAACTGAAAGATTATGCATTAGGTGTACGACTTCTATAGTATGCAGCGTCATTCACAACAGTGGAATTCATAGCTCTAGACATGGGTAAATGATATCCTCTCATTGGCATTACATGGTTGATGAAAAGTAAACATAGACAATGGCCGTTCGTCTTTGTGATGAATGACTTGATCACTATTTGATAGTGATTGACTTTTCGTGAAGTAAGATGTAATGGTTACCATGAGATAAAATAAGATCATATTGGGAGAACAGATATTATCCCAAATAGATTAAGGATACCCTATGAGAGTAACACACTTATGACAAAGTCATTGGATGAGTACTAATCGAGTTACTTTCGTAATGGTATGGGTTGGGGAAAGCTCAATCACGATACTATAGTGGAATGACATCGTGACTAAATGAGTTTATAATTAATAGGCGAAAAGCTGAAACTTAACTATAAATCATTCGAGGCTCAATTGCATATTTCAAATCGGTCTCTCTGCTAGCTCACCGAAACCAGAAATGAATTGTATTTTTGAATCGAAATGAACAGAATGAATAGAAATAAAGGAATGAAAAACATTTAGAAATGATTATGGTTTTGTCTGAGATGAAAAATGGAATCATTTGGAAATGAACGTGGTTTCCTCAAAATAGAAATGAAAATGAAAATGAGAAATGATTCATTTGCAAATGAACATGAATTACTCAAAAATGACCGAAAGAATGAATTTATGTTTTTGAGCTATTTTAAAGCCCAAAAATGAAAATAAAGCATTCAATCATAGTGAACAAGTTGAATGGTGAAATATTAAATATATTTTCTCAAAAATTTTGCCATGGGTAAAATCATCATAATTTTACTGAGAGTAAAATTTAGATGAGAAAATTATTTAATATAAATATTGAAAGTTATTTTTGGGAAATAGGAAAACAAATATTGGGTTGGATCAAATTATAAATATAACACCTAACCTGACGACCAACCCTTCGTTATTTTAACTATCATAATAAGAGAAAGTAATTTAATAATTAATCAACAATCCCATAGGGTTTTGCTGTGAAAACGTAATATATGGAACAACTTTTTGATAATATTAATTTGTTTATAATAATCTGACCATCTAACTTCAGGAGTCTAATTACAATTTAAACTAGGTTTGAAGAGTTCTTATGCAAGCACAAACAAAAGTTTAAACTACACTTTGTCCCGATATCTACACATGTTACAAAACTAAAGATGACATGCTCACATAAGACTGTGAAGATTTTGGCTTAGTTCCCTTTTTTTTTCCCACGAACAACAGGTTAGAAATAGCTGAAACGAGGAAGAGAAACAAGGTAAGTTCACAAGGAACTTAGTGAGTTCTAAAAATAAGTTACTTCAGTTAAGAATTCACCACAAATCTCACTTAGACAAATTTTGTGCATTCATATTCGACAACTTATGTTTGGGCTTAAACATCATAGAAGCGTAGTACATAATGCATGAGAATTCCTTCTATGAAGGATCATGTAGCATATAGTTTCGTCGTACAGACTTGTTGCTTATAATCTTAGTATAAAACCCACTGAATGGAGAGAGAGTCATTTCAAATTAACTTGGCGGACAATCCTGCAGAATTTTTCATGCGGATTACTAGATGCAAACTCTTATAAGTGGATTCATATATATGAACTCGTAGTAGAAGATTCATGGATATAGCAAGTCATACATGCAAATTTAGAAAATAAGATTCACAAATACGAAAAACTCATACATGCAGATACATATAAAACTATTCATAGATATGACGGGCTCATACATGCGAACTTGTATAGGAAAATTCATGGATATGGCGGATGACTGCCTATAAATGAGTTATCATTTATAGTAAAACTAACACAGCAAAAATATAAGAAATTAGAACGACGGTGTCCGCAAGTGCACGGGTCAAAAAGGCGCAATCCTACAATACACCACTTTTCTAGATAGTTCATTGTATGCATAATAACCCGATTCACCGCTTCCTTGGCGTATTCCTAACTTGTCCCTCTTGGCACACACATCCAAACACCTGAAACAAGAATAAACACTTGTAAGTTCTAGAGAACTTAGTGAGCTTTAATATAGAATACATTGGCAAATACTTTTATAATATTGTCTGTGTGCCTGTATGCCAATTTCTATGCTTAACCTATCATTCCTGTTTTGGGCAGAAAATTTCAAAAATATTTGGACATGTATATAAATGCCAATATTCATACTTAACATATTAGCTTCCACTTCACTACTTGGCTGATTTCTGATCTTACTAGATAATGTTTCATTGTCATTTTCTTCATAAATCCTGAAGATACTTCTCGAAGGGATACCTTTACAAAATTCACTTCATACGATTTTTCTCTTCAAACCAACACTTAACATTGTCCCAGAATGGTTGTTCCTAGATATTGTTCACGGACAAATACCTACTATATATAGAATCACATTTGACAGACTCTTAGGCTGAGTTCAATACTAGCAGTCCACCAAACAAATCATAACCTATTTCAAACTCAACACATGATTATATAGATAATGAACTGTCCAGATCATTTAGAAGAATTCCACACATCTTTGCTACAGAACACAAGAAAATCCTAGATGATAAACAACTTAACTTCCATAAGATTCTAGAAGGAGATATGATATTATTCAAACATGGTGAATATCAGATGACACAAATTTCAACTCTTTTTAACACAGGCGATTTTAGATCGTCTAATACTTATATCCTTCATGTCTACGAATACACCCATATTCTAAACTGGTAGGTTACTACGGTGGATACCCTTATTAACAATAAATATACATATTTTCTTCCAAGAACTTTTCTTAAAACACATTTGACTATATTACAAAACTAATCAAATCAAATTAACTTTAGATGTATTATATACTTATCATACACTTATCTATCAGAGAACTCTCAGAACTTATCTAGAATTTACCACAAAGGCAAATAACCATATTCTGATACAAAGACATCAACGAATATGCCAGTGATACAATACATAATTTGCCACAAAAACCATACAGAATACGCCACAAATGCATAGCATATCACGCCACACAAGCAACATACAGAATCACGTGTTTATTGTCCTGGTAGACTTTCACAGAAGGTGCCATGAGTTTCTCCTTCATAGACTTATACATAACTTCATGTCGTGACTACCAGTTCAATTACATATTACCAAAGGCATCACCATGAATATGCATATCATCTTATATTACCATGGGTCTCAGCCACATGGACTTACACACTTTCATGTCGTGATCTATCAGTCCAGCCTTCATCATACTGGAGGCATCACTATATGTGTTTTCATATCAAACATTATCATGGGTCTCAGCCTCATAGACTTACACTTAATTTCCTGTTATGACCCGCTAGTCTGGTTAACAATTTAACTATCTTACCAAAGGCATCACAAAGGAGAATTTTTCACTCAGAGGTTACTTATCCAGATTCATTGCATACTTGGTTGATTCTTACCTTCAAATATCATATTACACTCGCTTACTTACCTTTTAACTTCTTATCCATACAATACCTCACACATAACAACATTACACATGTACGATCTTTATGATAACTTATATACATTTACCAGTGATCTAAGAGATTATCATCTTTTTATTTTTACTCTCTTTGTTCACATACAGTAGTGAAGATTAGAAACTCACTTGACACTCACCTAACTGTATCTCAAAGCTCCAAACTTGGACATCTATCACGACCCAACAACAACAACTGCTTAAAGAACATAGATTCACTATTAAAACTCATTTACACATAATCTACTAACATCCCAATCATAAATAACCTCATACAGGACCTTTTATTCATGACTTACTGTTCATATAAATCTTAACAACCTTACTCTTTCAGAAACTTAACATGCAGGGATATATTACTTACCATGAGGTGAAACAACCACTGATTAAATCAAAATCTTTAGCTTTCAGCTTAATGAGGAAGAGGTGACATTTAAATTTAAGAAAAAAGAATCAGAGAGTAAAATTGAAGGAAGAAGAAACTTCCTCGCGACCCTTCTCATACATATATAACCTCAATTCCCTTTAATGGAACTTGACAAGTGTCAACTGTAATCAGTAGTTGTCCTTTATTTGACCTACAATAACCAAAAGAATTATAAATGAGAGTTCTGACTGTAGGCCCTTTGACCAGTTAATTCAGTTAACTCCCAACCAAATTACATTACAAAACCCAATTAGCACAGTACTAAGACAAACTAGACGTACTTTACTTTTGGTGGTAACTCTTACCATGTTTACTATTCACTTGGCACATTCTTTTCTTAAATAACAGAATAACCTAAAACCTTTATTCACCTCTTCGGTAGGTACTTTACGCCACATTCCAATTTTCCAAAAAACTATAACATGGTGGATTACACTATGCCAGTTAGATAACTTCACAACTACACGCCTTACTCTCGGATCCGCCAGACTTGGGGTGTGACAATAACTCTAAGTGGTAATAATTAATTCCTATATTACGAAAAATCATAAAATAAAGTAATAAGAGACTTTAAATAACTAAAATAAATAAACAAGAAAAATAAAAAAAATGACTTAAATAAATAAAACCAACCAGGAAGATTAACTTATTTTAGGGTTTGTAATTAACTTTGGATTAAGGTTTTAAGGTGGATTAGATATCGATTAACCAATTATTACCTCTCAACCTTAGACTAATTAATCGGTTGGTTGATACTCGCTTATCTCTCGATCTCACTTTCTCAACCAGGATAAACTACGATCTACTCGATTTGACTTATCTTCCGATCTCATCTAACCTATGATAACTTCCTAGGGTTGTTAAGCCTAGGGTTTAAGAACGTGTAATCTATACCAACTAATCCTCTTGAGAAACCCTAAATCCTCCATTAATCACATCCTCATCCACTCGTTAATCTCCATTAAGGGATTTAGCCACTCATGTTATTCATAATCTCTAAGTCAATTGAATAAATCGGAAGAGAAAATAGATTACAATAATCCTGGATTGATATTGAATGAATAATGGAGTAGTAATTCTCTCGATCGAAATAACAAAATATGTCGATTGCAAAAAAAAAATAAACTGAATAATTTAATTATATAAAAAAACTTTTGGATCAAAATCGATTCCAAGAGGAAAAAAAAGAGTGTAGAAAAGCCGAAAGAAAACTAAATCTATTCATACTCCTAAACTACTAGGGTTTTTGATTGCGCCTAAGATGACTTAGTTACATCAAACTCCTAAGGTCTTATTTATAAGAGTGTTTACAGCCCAAATTAGGTCTTCGGTACATCCTAGTTCTTCGCATAAAGTCAATTGTATGAACAAAAATAACCCCAACATACTGAGGTAACAAGTCGACCTAGGGCTATGGCACGACACGATAGGTGAATTTCACCTTGTATGGTTCATTTCATGCTTTGATGTCTTAAGAAGCTTGAAACATCACTCGTCCCTTGTTTCCATGTCAATTAGGCCTATAAATCTTCATCCTACTCACTCAATTTAACATATTAGAACTACCTAAAGCCCATTTAACCCAATAGGTCATAACACTCACAAATGTGTTAAAGAACGCTTATTTTACTAATATTTAATCCTAAGTACTAAATACCGAAAACATAATATTAAATACTAAATTGCCTATAAAACAAGCTCCTTAAGTGTGAAAATAGACCGAATTAACTACTACATGTGATGACAAGTCAATGGACTCATACATGCGAATTCATGGATAAAGCAGATTCAAACATATAGATTCATAGAAGAAACTTTATGAACATAGCAGATTCATACATAGGGACTTTTTCGTGAACTTTGTATGGCAAAATCTCACATATAAATTTGATGTAAAGCTTAAAGATAAAGTCCAACAGACTTTCATAACTTACATATGCTATGACCATGGACTTTCTTACACATTTGAGGCTTTAAGCCTTAAACTCCACAGAGTCCCATACATTAAAGAATCCATGTAGGGTTATCACATACATGTGCACATATTTCTCCATACAATCCAACTGAACCTCCGCAAAGGTGAATAGTAAGCGTATACATTCTTTGTACACTCCACCTAAACCTCCATAAAACCAATATCATGAGGCACAGAGTGCACAACATGTCATTTCTTCATTCGCCAAAACATCCCTCCATACCTCCATACTCCGCATATATTCATATTTATGATAGATATATAACAAGCATTCAACTGAACATATTGTTAATAACACAACATAGATCATATTAAACATATCTATTAAACCAATTCAATGATAACTTTTTTAGTAATGATTTTACCAGTGAAAGTTTATCAAAAAATGAACTGAAACGTACAATCAAACATGTATCTGTAAATCATCACTTCGCATACTTCAATCGTACATCAAAACAACCTACAATAATTCAACACATCATCAACAGAACATGAAGTCAAACACAACACAATAACACATTATTGATATATATAAAATAACTACAAAGTTTGAGTTTAAAAACTCACCAACAAAATACCTAGGGTTGACACAACTTACACCTGCTTAGCCTTCCTTTTATCACTTGGGCCTCATCTTTCTTGGTTAGCTAAGCATAACAACCATATAATGATAAAAAAACGTACATATGTAAAAAGAACATTAATTCATATACATGCAGATGAGTTATAAATTTTAACTTCGACTTAAATCATCACTGTTCAAAAAAAAGAAAAGAATTATACTGCAATCCTCAAACTTTCCTTCCTTTTACTTAAATCAAAAAGTACGTGAGAGTTAGACAATTACTAGATTGCTAAACTCTCAAATATTTATGCTAACACACTAGATTCCTCACTTCATACAAATCGCTCCTTAATTTTCCTTTCTTACAGAATGAACCAGAGAAGAAGATGAAAGAATGAAAAAAAAATACTAGAATAAAAGAATCCTCCCAATATATAATCTTTCCACTACCATTTTCCTTAATCTCAAGTCGGTTAGTATTATTAGTATCTTTAATCATAATATTTCCCATTAACAGAGACTCTTAGTTCTAATGTAACAAAACTAAATTTAAATTCTAAACATTTATCAATCGTAGTGGTAGATTAAGTATTTTTTTGTCACTTAACGAGCTTGCTTTCTAGGCATTTTAATATATATATATTTTTCATTTTTACATTTCTTAGTTTAGGATTAAAATATTACAAAATAAGTGTTTTTACGCATTTTTTTGAGTTAGTTGACCTAATCGGGCCAATATTAGGTTTAAGGTGATTTTAATGAGCTAATTGAGTGTGCATGATATCCCTTTGAAGGCCCAAAAGCATAAGAAATTATGACTGGGTTGTAACACAAGCTTTCAGAGTCCAAACACAATCGAGTTGATCAAGGAATTCACATTTCGTGACACGCAGAAGGCTATGTTGCAACATAGGTGCGATGTAGGGCTAAAAATAAGCAAGGGTGTTTTTATTTGCACAACATATCTTTTTATGTAATTAAGGCTGGTGTTTACCCTAATTAAGGCTGTTAAACTCTTCTATAAAGAGCTAAGTTGAGGAAAGCTTTGGGAGCTTTTTTCCACATTAGTTTTATGGTTTATTTTAGTATATTTAGGTTAGTTTAGGTTTTATTTTATTTTTCTAAACAGTTTTTATTTCTTGTTATTTGACTCGGATTCAATTTGAATCCAAGTCTTCATAATTCAATATTATAGTATTTTTCTATTACTATTTGATTGTAAACGACGATATCTCGAGCACTATCAAAGGATTTTACTATTTCGAACACTCCACGATATCATACGGACAATTTCTATCTTTTCTCTTATATATTATTTTTGTGTTCTTTGCATGATTAATTTAATTGTAGAAAAGATGGTTTTTAAGACGATGAGTGGATAGATCTTTAGGGAGATTTACGAGCAGAAGTGGGAATTAGTTTTTGTAAATGCATGTATTTTTAAACCCTAAGCTTGACGACCCTAGGAAGTAATATAGGTAAATGGATCAAGAGAAGAGGTTACAAAGTAAATCGTGTATTTTTCCTAGTCAAGAAAGTGATGTCAAAAGGTAAGCGTGTACTGGTTGATTAGTTAGGCAGTAGAGGAGAGAGGTAATATTGTCTAGGTAATAACTAATATTCTCATAAAACCCTTGTTCTGAAGTTGAATACAACCATGGAAGCCAGTTAATCTTCTACTTGTTATTCAAAAGATTTTCGTTTGTTAATCTTGTTTCCATAGTTTCGTTTTTTAATTTTGTTTTCATATCTTAATCTTTAATATTGATTGTCGTAATATGATTTTCAATCATTACTGTTTAAACATGTTGTTGTAAATAATAATATTTTTAGATTTAGTTCAACATCTCTTAGGTATGATCCTCGGAATACTTCCTTGTGTTCTGTTATAACACACATATATATTACAAATTGACCTATTCACTTGTAGATACTGCATTGATTTGATATATTTTTATTTACATGATTTATACTCTAAACGTTTGCACATTTGGAGGTAGTCACCCGCAAGATTCTCATATTCACATTAGAACCCGTTTAAATAGAAAATTTTCTAATTAAGTAATCAAAATTTTCATTATGCAAACCTTTAACGTTTCTAAGTGTATGACCTGTCGCCAAATGTAGTGGTAGTTTTAATACATTTTAGCACTTAAGAAGCTTGTTTTCTGATGGTTTTATATTTAATTATCTCATTTTCAACTTTCGTAGTTTAGATTTAATTATGTGCAAAATAAGCATTTTTACGCAAGAATTGATGTTAGTTCACCTATTAGGCCAATACAGTCATTAGGTAGTTTTAATATGCTTAATTGAGTGTGCAAGTTGTGTATTTAGTAGCCCAACAGCCTTATGGATTACACCCGAGTGTAGCACAAGTTTCTCGAAATACAACACATGAAACATGAACCTCAAGCCTAATATATTGATGTCGTGCGACATAGGTCTGAACAGGGGAGGCAAGAATCGACAAGGCTAAAATCGTCCGCACAATCAATAATTTTCCTAATATGTAAGCAAGCCTTTAGGAGCCATAGTTAATAGATTTAGGTTTTATTTCATTTTATTTTCAGTTTCTAAATACTGTGTTCTTTTAAACTAGGTTCGGTTTGAACCTAAGCATTTTCTATTGAAGTATTCAACAATTTTATTTCAATTTTCTTTTGCAAACATCAAGATCAGTTAGCTATCAAGAGATTACGCAACTCCGAGCACATTTGATTCAATCAATTCAGCAATTTCTTAACCTTTCTCTTACTTTAATATAAGAGTTATGACATATAGATCCATGAGAGGCTAAGTCTCCAGGGAGATTAACGAGTAGATGTAGGAGTAGTTAATAGAGGAATCAGGGTTTCTTGATAGGAATTAACTGGTTTTAAACTATGTATGCCTAAATCCTAGGATTGATGAGCTTAGGAAGTAATCTAGGTTAAACGAGGTTGAGAGATAAGTTTTCGAGTAAATCATAATTTATGCCAGTGGGGAAAGTGAGGTTAGGAGATAAGTGAGTACCTATCGATTAGTTAGTTTGTAGAGGCTGAGAGGTAATACTAGTTAATTAATAGTTAATTCTATTTAAACCCAAATTCTGAAGTTAATTACAAACATTGAAATGAGTTAATCTTTTACTTGTTATTCTAATTTAATTGTTTTTTATTCAATTCAATTCAATTTAGTTTATGAATTTTATCTCTTTTATTATTTGTCGTAATATAGTTTTTAATCATTGTTATTTAGACTTATTATTGTAGAAGTAGATTTCTGATTTAATTCGTACTCCTTTAGGTACAATCCTCGGAATATTTCCCTCTGTTCCGTTGGGCACATCTATATTACAATTTGACTTGTATACTTGCGAACACCGCTGATTTAATTTAATATTTTTTTGGGGTGATATTTTCTAGTCAAATGTTCGCACGTTTGGCGGTGGTTAATGTGACAATAAAGTATTTGGTTAAAAGCCCGAAAAGTATTTGTAATTGGACCCGATATGGAAGAGGTCTAAAAGACCCTTATGTTAATAGGTAGACGGCTAACCTTAGTTAATATTAACTAGGGTTGTCGCCACCTATACTCCTAATTAGACAAGGAGTTCGTTTTTCTAGTTGAAATAAAATTCTCTAATTCAACAATAGTTCTACTTTCTCTTCCTATAAATAGATGACATTAGTAGGGCTATTGAGAGAATTAAAAAACAATCGTTATTCTGCCCAAAAATAGAAAGACTTTTATTATCTTAGAATTAAATATATTTTCTGAAATAACGATTCTGTCAATTTCTATTTGAGAAGAGAATTTTTTCTTTCCACATAAAAGAAAAGAATTTCTAGTTCTATGTTTTAGTTCAATTGGTTCAAGCCCACACTCGAAGTAGTTCGTGGTACGAGAATAGTAGAGAAGATCGTTTGGTTGAAAGCCGAGAACTAAAAGGATCCATCATGTACGATTTTGGTCTAGGGTTTATTGCTACAAATATCCTAAATCAGGTCGATTTTCAAAATATTTATTTTCTGCTGTGCAAGAAAACCGTTTTCAAACCAGATTTTTTCCAACAATGACTTGGTTAGTGGTAATCATGACCATGGTACATGGCCCCATCTGCTAATCCACAACAGAGAAACATTTTGAAGAATAACCAGCAGGTATCAACTGAATGGTGCTAAGTAAGATGCCTTGTAAGGTACAATGACTTCTTTGGGAATAGAAATGCATGGTCATGAAACCAAAATTCCAAATGATAGAACCTAGGGAGAGAAGCCATTGTATGCCTAATATCCTAATGAGATAGTTCCCCTTAATCTTAATCATCTATTATTGCAAAACACTCACATGCGTTTACAATCGTGTAGTGATCTCATCCCCTGCCATGGAAGATCGTTGAAGCTCTGATAACTCTGATGCACGCTAATCTAGGAGAATTGAGAATAAAGAAAAAAAGAGAAAGTTAAGAGAGAGAAAGAGGGAATGAGAGGAAAATTTTCATGTATAACCAATTCAATAACTTCCCCTTTACAACAAAATAAAAAGGGAAAAAAGAGAATGGAAAAACATTTTCAAAAATCGGTTACTAAGGATATTCATTGTTGTCTCTTAAAACGCCCTGTTTTCATTAATGTGTTGCACATCATTTCATTAATTCTGCTACCTCCAAAATGCATCGTTTCACCCTTTGCTTAAGTTTTTTTTTTGGTTTTACCCCATAACAATTTGATCATTTTATGACTTGCCCTTTCTCTACCTTTAAAAAAATGTGTACATGATTAAGTCTTGAAAAAATTGTAAACACATATTTTTTTTTCAAAAATATAACCTAAAATAATTGAGACATTTTTTATGTATTTATCAAACTATGAAAGTTGTAGTATGTTTATTGAATATAAAGAAATCCTTTGATTATTTTCTTCAGTAAAGCTTCGATCTAAGAATTGTTTAGACTTGACCTTTAATAGATGCTGTAATAGCCCATTTTTGCCCAGGGCCCAAATTAAACCAAAAAAAGAGCCCATAGTCCATTACAAAGAAATTAAACCCAAATACCCTAACCCAACAGGCCCAAATGGCCCAAGTACAAATAAAAAACCCTAAGCCCAAAACTCTCTGGACCAAGACTAAACTAGAAACCCTAGCAGCAAAACAAAATTTTCACGTACGCCACCTCTGCCACCACCACCAGCTCTTCTGACATCTGCAAGATAAGACAACACGCAGCAGAGAGAAGAAAACAAATCGTAAAAAAGAA
The DNA here is from genome assembly GCF_007990345.1 of Gossypium hirsutum. NCBI lineage: Eukaryota > Viridiplantae > Streptophyta > Magnoliopsida > Malvales > Malvaceae > Gossypium > Gossypium hirsutum. Next base: position 11,633,829 of record NC_053446.1, on the reverse strand, counting down.
AAACAATAGATATAGAGAGTTGTTCAAATCAGCTATAAAAAGCCTAAATCTAATGCTTGTAATTTCTTCTTCCTTTTACGAACAGAAAATAAAATAAAAACAAAATTTCAAGGTGATTTCTTGTTTTTTTTATTTCAATCTTTCTATTTCTTTTATCTTTATTTTTATTATTGTTTTTTATTTTTTATAGACGAAAATGAAAGGAAAAAGACTCACATGGAATCGTCCCGCAAATATCGTCGCCGGAGGTCCTTTTTTAGTCACCAAAATCGAACTGAAAAAGGGTGTGGGGATCTCTTTTCCTTCGGCATTTGGGTCAAGAAGGTTGGCCTTTGAGTTTTTTTTAAAAAAAGGGGCCAAGAAGCCCATTAGTTCGTCGTCGGCCACTGGCCACAGCGACGGCGCGGCCGTTCGTCGGTGGTGGCCATGGCCGGATAGGAGAGTGTTGAGAGAGATGGGGAGGTTTTTGAAGTCTTTTTTTTCTTTTGTACTGAAAAAATGAAGTTTCAGAAAAAAAAATTTGGTTTAAATAAGAACATTAAGCGGCGCTATTTTGGGGTTTAGGTTCAGGACTAAAACGACGTCGTTTTGGTCTCTAACCCGCGACCCGACCCGCTCCGGAAAAGGGATCCGCGCGTTTTTGCTTAGAGGGCTATTTGCGCAATAGATCCCTCCGCCTTTGCGATATGTTTCAATGTGGTCTTTTGTTTTTTTTCTAATTTGGGCCGCAAATTTTGGTTTCTATTTCGGTTTGGTCCTTAGACCATGTGCTGTCCCTCGGTTAAAATGCTGCGTTTCAAGACTGGGGAATATTTCCCTGTAGGTCCCTTGTGTTTTGAACGCGTTTTATTTCAGTCCCCTATAACCCTGTTTTATGTATTTGCAATTTAAAACCCCCTAATCTTTTTAAAATTCAATTTAGTCTTTCATATTTTGTTTTTTGTTTTGTTATGTTATTTAATATTAATGTGTTTGATGTTATTAGGCTTATTATTATTATTATCATTAATATTTTCGTATTTATTTTTTATATACTTACTTATTTAAGTTTTAAATATATTAGTATTATTGTGTACTGGTGTTATGATTACTTGATTATTTATATCTTATTTTAAAGCCTTGTTATACACGTACATACACACATTTTTATAATATGCATACGCACATATATTTTATGTTATATATATATTTATACATACATATGTGTTTTATATTCTATAACTTTAATATATATATATATACATACATATATTCTTTTTTATATATACTTTATAATCTTAAAATATACGTATACTTATATACATTTTATAATACATAGATGTACATATATTTTATAATTTATATATATACATATATATTTGTTATATTTGTTATATTTCACAATTTTAAAATATTCATATATATACACACACATATTTTTATAGTTTTATTTATTTTATCTATGGTATCTTTGTTTTAGTCGATGTTTATTTATTTATTTGCGTATATGTTCATTATTATTTTAAAAGAATGTCTTAATTATTCATTTATTTACTTGTTGTGATATGATTGCTTTGTTTCTTCTATTATTTATCTCATTTACGATGTCGTTCGTATTATTTATGCTTACATTATCGTGTTCAATGTTGTTTTGTTACACATATTAACACCATGTTTTATTTCTACTATTTCGTGTTAGATTAATCTTATTTGACGCATAAATTATGATTTTTGAATAAGCAAAATTTTGGGTTTAGATTCGAGAAGGTCGTACCCTAACTTACGGGTTTTCGATTTTCACGATAAATCTAAATACACAAATTTTTTCAAACTTAAGTTTTTAAACAATCTCGGGAATCAACAAAAGATCGTGTTCTAACTTACGGGACATGATCCCTTTTTTAAACCCGAGATAGTTGAATATCTTTTTAAATAAATATTTTTTTGGCATTTAATCACATATCGGGAATTCGATACGTTGTGTCCTAACGCATTGAATATGACATGTTGGTTTCTCGAGATGAGGATTTTTCTAAAAAATAATAAAGGCAATATTCAATGTTTGGAATTTTGAGAAATTGTGCCCTAATGTATTGGACTACGATTTCTTCATCTGACTTAAACGATTGAATATCCTTTTGAATTTTATTGCATGAGTTTTTTTAAGGACAAGCTCATTTTTGAGGATGTGAAATATCATCCCCTAACTCATTGGGTATATGACATTTTCTCTCTCCGAAATGAGAGGGTCTTAACATGTAATTTGATTTATACAAGTATAAGGATCGTATTTTGAATCTCTTCAAAGTTTCCAATTCTCGACACTAAGATACTAATTAATCAACTAGGTACCAATTTTGGGTGTTACGAGGGTGCTAATCCTTCCTCGTGCGTAACTAACTCCCGAACCCGTTTTTCTGAATTTCGTGGACCAAAATCGTTGTTTTAATAAAATCAAGTTGTTTATTAAAAACAACCGCTTTTCGAGGTGGCCCGATCACACCTTATAAAAAAGAATTGGTGGCGACTCCCATATTCGTTTTCATTTTTAAAATCCAAGTGACCCCGTCAGCATAAAAAAATGGTTTCGACAGCTTGGCAACTCTACTAGGGACTGGTTTTGAGAGTCGAGCCACAAATTAATTATTTTCTATCTTTTTGTCGAAAGTTGAAATTTTGATTTAAATTTACGATCCTCTCATTGTATTTTTATGGGTCTGCATCATTTTGATATGTTTGCTTTATTAGTTCGAGTCTTTTAATGTCTGCATATTGCATTGCATAACCGCTCGATTATACCCTTTTAAGTGGGAGTGAGAAACTAGTCCTTCGTGAGGTTTTCACCTCCGTGCAGGATAGTGGATCGCTTTCAGGATACATTCGTACCTATGTCTTCGTGATATTTTCATCTCCGTGCAGCCATAGGGAAATGTATTCCCCTGAACTAAACTCGGTCCATATGAGCCTATAATTAGTGAGGATTGAGGAATCTGCTGGTTCAGGTACCTTTACTTTAGAACCAAACCACATGTAGAAGACCTTAGGAGCCTACCCTAGGTAGAACCACGCAAAACCCTACTGGTCATCCATATAGGTGCTCTTTTTTGTTATTTATGTTTTTGTACTAACATGTTTTCTTTTGTTTTGGTTATGATTGCATTGCATTTTTCATCATAAAAAAGAGGTGTTGATTCACGTTCAGTTACTAAATAGAGAGCTTGTCATGGAAAATGGGTTTCTTGATAAAGTGGGAGACAATACGGTCGCTAGAATATATTCTAAGAAACACAACAAAAGAAGGGTGATGGAAGAGTACATGACTTTATTTTGTGGCCCGAAGATTCAAGCTAATTATCTGAGAGTCGTCGACATTTCGACTTCCTTAAAGAAGCTGATGAGCATTACGAGGATTGGCTGATGATGGATCGCAACCAGGATCAAACAAGAATGAGCTAGTAATGGCATCCATTGGAAATTTGCGAGATTTATCTTAAACATCCGGATAAAGGGAAAGATCGATGTTGCTTCTTGGAATAGGGATTTTTTTCTAAAATATTACAAAAAAATAAAAAAAATACCAAAATATTAAAACTTTTTTATTATTTACCAAAATAATACAAAAAACAGTTAAAAAAACATACTGAAGGAGAGCCTGCCACAGACAACACCAATGGTGCCTGTGGCAGAGGCGGCACCAATGGTGCCACTGCCACAGGCGACACCCCCCTTTGTTCGTATTTCAGCCATTTGTTCATATTTTTTTTCCTCGGATTTTATTACTTTTAAAAAATATACCATTTTTAATATTTTTATTTTATATTATTTTAGTACATTATATTTGAAATGTAGTAATTTAGTATCTTTTTTAAATAAATTTTAAAAAAACCCTTATTTCGGTCCTATGTTCGTATTTTTTTCCAGATTTTATTACTTTTAAAAAATATACTATTTTTTAATTTTTTAATTTTATATTATTTTAGTAAATTATATTTGAAATGTATTAATTTAGTGTCTTTCTTAAATAAATTTTAAAAAACCCTTATTTCGGCCCTATGTTCGTATTTTTTTCGGATTTTATTACTTTTAAAAAATATACTATTTTTTAATTTTTTTATTTTACATTATTTTAGTATATTATATTTGAAATGTATTAATTTAGTGTGTTTTTTAAATAAATTTTAAAAAAACCCTTATTTCGGCCCTATGTTCGTATTTTTTTTTTCAGATTTTATTACTTTTAAAAAATATACTATTTTTTTAATTTAGAGTTCTACTATGATAGAGAAATCCATATTATAATGGTAATATAGTTTAGTTTTTAATTTTGTTGTTGTCTAATTTCACATTGGTTTCCATCTCGGAATCCGATCAATACCGCCCCCTCAAGTTCCGCCAGAAAGCTCCACCCTGAGAAATGGGCAAAGACAAGAAAAGATCACATTCCCAGCGCTCCTCTTCGCCCCCTAAACCCCAAAATTTCCCTTCATACCAAACCACCCCTAACCTCTTTGGCAAAATAGTATATTTTTCAAAAGTAATAAAATCCGAGAAAAAAATACGAACATTTTATTACTTTAAAAAATATACTATTTTTTTTATTTTTTTTCGTAATATTTTTACTAAAATATTACATTTCAGCCCTTTATTCGTATTTTTTTCCCGGATTTTATTACTTAAAAAAATTATACTATTTCTAATTTTATTATTTTACATTATTTTAGTACATTATGTTTGAAATGAATTCATTTAGTGTGTTTTTTAAATAAATTTTAAAAAAACCCTTATTTCGGCCATTTGTTCGTATTTTTTCTCTGGATTTTATTACTTTCAATAAAAAACACACTAAATGAATACATTTCAAGTATAATATACTAAAATAATGTAAAATAATAAACAAGAAAAGAGTAGATTTTTTAAAAGTAATAAAATCTGGGGAAAAAAATACGAACAAAGGGTTGAAATACGAACAAAGGAGGGTGCCACCTCTGCCACAGGCACCATTGGTGCCGCCTGTGGCAGGCCCTCCATTCAGCCGTATTTGTTTTTTTTTGTATTATTTTGGTAAATAATTTTTTTGTATATTATTTTGGTATTTTTTTTGTAATATTTTGGTAAAAAACCCTTTGGAATATGAGGGCAATGCCGTATATATATCCGCTTTATGTAAAGAGATTTATTTTCTAGTAAAGTTTTTCTAATGGAATTGAACCAGAATCAACGTCTCTTTTTGCATTCATTTCATGCATTTCATCGCATCATATGCATTAACGACCATTAAAAGACCCTAATTAAATAAAATTATTTCAGTTAATCTGGAAAACCAACACCCTTATGGTATCCGAGCAAAAACTAAAGGAATGGACCAAAGGTTGGAGACATTAGAGTAGATGAAATTACAGATGCTAGAGCAATTGACCAAATTTCAACAAGATATAAAGGATCAGATGCTAGAATTCCAAAGAAATCTGATGAGCCAGTTAACCCAGTTATTGGATAGAGGGTTAGAAAAAGGAAAAACCCAGCGGTCCACTTTGGGGATAATAATGAAGACCCTGCTTATTTTTCAGGCTTTACCCCAACAAACATCCAAGCACAACCAAATACATATCCCAAAGGGTAACTGTTAGCATCTGACCACAATACCAGACCAGTACCTCGACACCGGTGAATTTCTCGGCAGGCTCAGGTTTTAACCTTAGGGGTAATCTAACTAATCATGTTGTCCTTGATTATCTAGCGGAAACAAAACAGGTGAGAGTGGAGTTCTCAAAATAATTTGAAGATCGTTACAAACGGAAAGGGCAAGAGTGGAACTCCCAATTCAATACTTTAAAGGCCCCGAGGAAGAGGAAAAATGAGGTGTATAATGCGAGCAGGTATAACGAGGGTTATTCAAAGCCGATTACCGTAAGCCAGCCAAGGACGGTTACTACTAGCCATCAGATGTTTCCAAGACAAGAATCCAGCACAAAGCAAAACATTGAGAAGCTCCAATTTACGCCAATCCTAATGTCGTACCAGGAGCTGTATCAGAGTTTATTTGATGCACAAGTTGTTTCCCCTTTCTACTTGAAGCCCTTACAACCTCTGTACCCCAAATGGTACGACACGAATGCACAATACGAATATCATGCGGGAATTACGGGGCACGCATTATATAGAAAATTGCACTGCCTTTAAAAAGGTGGTTGAAAGGCTCATCAGTATAGGCATCGTCAAATTCGATGATTCACTCAGTACAAAAAATCTGCTACCCAATCATATTGATAATTGGGGTGAATGTGAGGAATGAAGAAATGTTGGGAAACGTTCACATCAATGCCGTATACGAAGAAACAACTGAAGAATGGACCTTGTTAGATATTCGCCCTTATAAACCTGGGAATGTTCTAAATAATTGGACTGTAGAAGAAATCTTTGTAGCATTTAGAGCTTATTTATAGTAATGTTCAGAACACTTTTGTTGCTTTTGGCCTAGAGAAAATAAGAATTTCTATATGAAATAAGCTCACGTCTAAACGTCATTATTTTAATGAAATACATTATTGTGATAATTTTTGAACTAGTATTCTTTTATTCTTTACAAATAATTATGTTTGATTCTTTCATTCATTTTGAATTTTCTTCCACAATATTCTTTCATTCATAATCATATTGTGCAAATAATTATTCATAAATCATATTGTGCAAATAATTATTCATAAATTCATACATTCTTTGTATATTCTTTTTTACCTACAATAGGTCCCTAGATACCAATGACATGAATGACACTGCTACAGACTCAAAATCTCCTTTTGAGCGAGACATGTATTTGAGGGATCTCATGACTTTGAAGATGACATAGATTGTAGCCTATCTCCGGACTTATTGAGGATGGTAAAACAAGATGGAAAACAGATCCCACCCTATAAAGAATCAATGGAATCCATGACTTTTCCCTATGTGGGGCATGAAGGTCATTAGGTCGATCTTGTAAAAAGATTCTGGCGGTCATCAATTTATCTTCTTGGGTAAAAGCCGCTTCATATGCCAATGTCACAAAGTTGACAATCAGCAAATTCTTGAAAATTCCATGCATTGGTATGGAATGCCAAAAAAGGATCATATATGGCAATGCACTAAATTTGATCAACAGCACAATATCAAAAGTTTGCAGTCTGTTCAAGATTAACACCATGTCGCTCCAAAGTGAACAGTGCAGTGGAGGCGAAAAAAAAAACCTCTGCTGGGGCAATGCCTTTCTCTTGGGCTTATCGCGGTTTTGCCTATTGAAGACAAGATTTTGTCTCTCTGAGTTTTTTTTTTAATCTAATCCCAATTTAAGAGGAATGTTTAAAGTTATTAGTCATGGTCAAATGTGCCGAAAGCAAATGATGCGAGCTTAAAAAAAAGGTTCGTCCCAAATAATTTCATGAAGGGGACCTGGTGTTGAAAAAGATCCTTCCTCTACAAAAAGATTTTAGAGGGAAATGGATGCCAAATTGGGAAGGACCTTATGTTGTAAGGAAGGCCTTTTCTGGAGGAGCTTTGATCTTGAGTGGGATGAATGGTAAAAGCCTGTCAAATCCTGTAAACTCGAACTCAGTTAAAAAATATTTCACCTGAAGAAGAAAAGGGACCAAAGTGAAAACCTGCAGGGCACTTTGAATCAAAAAAATAAAAAATCAAAAAAAGAGGAAAAATTAAAATAGAGAGGCCAAGGTGAAAACCCGCAAAGGGCACTTTGAGACCAAAAGGGATTTGAGTTGAAAACCCGAAAAGGGCGGCTCAAATTTTGATCAGATTAGGGCATGTGGTTGTCTTGCTATACCTGAAACAATAGAAAAAGGAAGGCAACATCTTGGGGCATCGACAAGGTACTGTAGATCTCCTAAACACATGTCAAACTTAGAATGGTCTTCAGAAAGTTTGTACAGAGAAGCTCAAGCTGCGATATCTGGGGCACCTAGTCTTCATACTATTTATATTGAATTTGATGTTATTAGAATACTTCATTATTTTTCAAGATACGTTTTCCCAATCAATTCCTTTTTATTCTTGCTATCCTTGATAATTTATTTTAAGCTATGCTCCCAAATCAATTTTATTTTTATCCATCGTTATGATCTTTTGCAAGCATGTTGCATTGGAATAATAATTAATGGACTAATAATACTTTCACAAGGGAAGTTTTGCATATTGCTCTATAAGTTTCTAAATAATACAGGAACCTAAAACAGGACTATTGTTTAGAACAAACCAAGTTTAAAGGTTGAAATGTCTAAGAAGGAAAAGTCTAAATTAAGACTATCCTTTCGGATTTTGTTGTCCAAACATTGATTGAACAAAACAACAAGATGTCGTGTTGGTGACAAAGCTTCAATGAACAAACAAGCAATGATCATCGAGTGATAAGAAGAGGTTTATCGGAAGAGAAAGTTCTACAATTGCGCATAAACATTTGGTACGACACCTTGGGAATGGTGTAGGAGACCAAAGAGATTCAGATCCTGTATCCCTGAATTGAAGTGGGAGAGGATTGAGAAAGAGCCAGATCTTATACTCAGTGAGAGGAAGATGATTCAAATTTTATGTCCCAATAGTACAGTGGATTGAACCTTGAAGATTACGGGGCCTTAATGAAAAACGAGCAATAACAACTCAAACATTAAGATATCATTTTTATGACATTTTGTATTCATGCATACACATCTGGTTACGAAATTTTGATTCATTCTGATCATAACGTTCTAATCACTAGGCATAAATAGACCCATGAAATGGATTCTATAGGTTATGTTCCCTAGAACAGATCGATGAGACCACAAATCCTATACCACTGAAGTTATAGTGGAATGGATTGAAGAAGATAGCAGATCTTGTCTTCCTGTACTGGTAGCGAAGCAGATCGAAGACACCAGCCTGACCTCCTTGAGTTTGTAGCTGAGCAGACTGAAGATAGCAGATCTTGCCTTCCTGTATTGGCAGCGAAGTAGATCGAATACACCAGCCTTGCCTCCCTGAGTTTGCGACGGAGCAAAATAAAGATAGTAGATCTTGTCTTCCTGTATTGGCAGTGAAGTAGATCAAATACACCAGCCTTGCCTCCCTGAGTTTACAGCGGAGCAGAATGAAAGCAATATATCTTGTATTCCTGTACTAGCAGTGAAGTAGATTGAAAACACCAGCCTTATCTCACTGAGCAACGGTGGAGTAGGTTAAAGATTGAAGATCCTGTCTCCCTAAGCAGTAGTGGAGCAGATCAAGAGACGGTGAATCTTATCTTCCCAAGGTAGTAAGGAAGCAGATTTAAGCCACCAGTCCTATCTCCCTGAGCAGTAATGGAGTAGGTTGAAGATTGTAGATCCTGTCTCCCTAAGCAATAGTGGAGCAGATCAAGAGACAGTGAATCTTATCTTCCCAAGGTAGTAGGGAAGTAGATTTAAACCACCAGTCCTATCTCCTTGAACAGTAGTGGAGTAGGTTGAATATTATAGATCCTGTCTCCCTAAGCAGTAGTGGAGCAGATCAAAGACGGTGAATCTTATCTTCCCAAGGTAGTAGGGAAGCAGATTTAAGCCACCAGTCCTATCTCCCTGAAGTTGCAGATGAGTAGGTTAAAGATACCAACTTTATCTCCCTTAAGTTGCAGTGGAGCAGATTGAAGCTATTAATCCTATCTCTCTGAAGTTGAAGTGGAGCGGATTAAAACGATAAATTCTATACCTCTGAAGTTGCAGTAGGTTGGATTAAATCTACCATAACAAGTCTTATCTCCCTGACGTTGCAGTGGAGTAAACTAAAACCACAAATCTCGTCCTCCTAAAGTTGCGGAGTGGATTGAAGCTACAAGTCGTATCTCTCTGAAGTTGCAGCGGAGTGAATCGAAGCAACGAGACGCAGCGGATTGGAGCAGTACTAAGAAGTCAAGATTCAGCGAGACTGGGCAAAATTGGTCTTTCTTAAAAGTCTTTGCTCTGTTCTCGTTACACAACAACGAGCAAAGAGGGGCAGCTGTAATAGCTCATTTTTACCCGAGGCCCAAATTAAACCAAAAAAGAGTCCACAGTCCATTACAAAGAAATTAAACCCAAATACCCTAACCCAATAGGCCCAAACAGCCCAAGTACAAATAAAAAATCCTAAGCCCAAAACACCCTGGCCCAAGACTAAACTCGAAACCCTAGTAGCAAAAAAAAATTTTCAAACCCTAGGTGCGCCACACCTAGGGCTCTCTGTCTTCTGACCTCCTCACGCACGCCACTTCTGCCACAACCACCAGCTCTTTTGACATCTGCAAAACAAGACAACACGCAGCAGAGAGAAGAAAACAATTCGCAAAAAACAAAAACAATAGATATAGAAAGTTGTTCAAATCGGCTATGAAAAGCCTAAATCTAATGCTTGTAATTTCTTCTTCCTTTTAAGAACAGAAAAGAAAATAAAAACAAAATTTCAAGGTGATTTCTTGTTTTTTTTTAATTTCAATCTTTCTATTTATTTTTTCTTTATTTTTATTATTGTTTTTATTTTTATAAATGAAAATAAAAGGAAAAAGACTCACCTGGAATCGTCCCGCAAATATCGTCGCCGAAGGCCCCTTAATCTTTTTAAAATTCAATTTAGTCTTTCAGATTTTGTTTTTTGTTTTGTTTTGTTATTTTATTTAATATTAATGTGTTTGATGTTATTAGGCTTATTATTATTATCATTAATATTTTCGTATTTATTTTTTTATATACTTACTTATTTAAGTTTTAAATATATTAGTCTTATTATGTATTGGTGTTATGATTACTTGCTTATTTATATCTTATTTTAAAGCCTTTTTATACACGTACATACACAAATTTTTATAATATACATACGCACATATATTTTATGTTATATATATTTATACATACATATGCGTTTTATATTCTATAATTTTAAAATATATATATACATACATATATTATTTTTTATATATACTTTATAATCTTAAAATATACGTATACTTATAGACATTTTATAATACATAGATGTATATATATTTTATAATTTATATATATACATATATATTTGTTATATTTCACAATTTTAAAATATGCATATATACACATACATATTTTTATATATTTATAGTTTTATTTATTTTATCTATGGTATCTTTGTTTTACTCGATGTTTATTTGTTTATTTGCCTATATGTTCATTATTATTTTAAAAGAATGTCTTAATTACTCATTTATTTACTTGTTGTGATATGATTGGTTTGTCTCTTCTATTATTTATCTCATTTACGATGTCGCTCGTATTATTTATGCTTACATTATCGTGTTCAATGTTGTTTTGTTACGCATATTAAAACCATGTTTTATTTCTACTATTTCGTGTTAGATTCATCTTATCTGATGCATAAATTATGATTTTTGAATAAGCAAAATTTTGGGTTTAGATTCGAGAAGGTCATACCCTAACTTACGGGTTTTCGATTTTCACGATAAATCTAAATACACGAATTTTTTAAAACTTAAGTTTTTAAACGATCTCGGGAATCAACAAAAGATCGTGTTCTAACTTACGGGACATGATCCCTTTTCTAAACCCGAGATAGTTGAATATCTTTTTAAATAAATATTTTTTTTGGCATTTATTCACATATCGGGAATTCAATACATTGTGTCCTAACGCATTGGCTATGAGATGTTGGTTTCTCGAGATTAGGATTTTTCTAAAAAATAATAAATGCAATATTCAATGTTTGGAATTTTGAGAAATTGTGCCCTAATGTATTGGACTACGATTTCTTCATCTGACTTAAACAATTGAATATTCTTTTGAATTTTATTGCATGAGTTTTTTAAGGACAAGCTCATTTTTGAGGATGTGAAATATCATGCCCTAACTCATTGGGAATATAACATTTTCTCTTTCCAAAATGAGAGGGTCTTAACATGTAATTTGATTTATACAAGTACAAGGATCGTATTTTGAATCTCTTCAAAGTTTCCAATTCTCGACACTAAGACACTAATTAATCAACTAGGTACCAATTTTGGGCGTTACGAGGATGCTAATCCTTCCTCGTACGTAACTGACTCCCGAACCCATTTTTTCTGAATTTCGTGGACCAAAATCGTTGTTTTAATAAAATCAAATTGTGTATTAAAAACAATCACTTTTCGAGGTGACCCGATCACACCTTATCGAAAAGGATTGGTGGCTACTCCCATATTCGTTTTCATTTTTAAAATCCAAGTCGACCCCGTCACCACAAAAAAAATTGTTTCAACAGATGCAATCTGCTTCAAGGGTTGTTGAGACTTGATGCAATTTGCTTAAAGGATTGTTTAGAATGGATCTTAAAAGCGAGTTCCAAAAGTTTTTTTTTTGAAATTGCTTGACTTGATCCAATGATTTTCGAAACTTGGTTTGTGTCAACAAGGCTAACTTCAAGAGTTGCTGAAAGTTGATCTTGAAATATGAATTTGATATCGTTTTTTTTACAAGATCAAATTAGAGAGAACAAGATATGAGGGTTGATTTTAGATGGTTAAGTCCACCTCAGGGATCTTCTAGATTTAATTTTAAAATATGAGGGTTGATCTATTTTGTTGTTGCAAGAACAAGATCAAAGAGACTTTTGATCCAAGAGTCCTTTAGATTTGATCTTAGATGATTAAATGCGCTTTAAAGATGGTCAAGGCTTAATCTTTTAAATGTAATTTGATCTCCATTATTTGGCAAACTAAGATTAGATAACGAGTTTTTGAGAATTCTTTAGAACTAACATAAAGCTTTTCAAAATTTCTTCAAGAATTTTTTATTCTTTCAGGGACTTCATTGAATTTTGAAAAGAGCTTCGATCTTCAAAGCTTTCTCTTTAGGTTTTTTAATTGTGCATTTCTACACCTGTTTTTTTCTCCTTTTTTTTTGGAATGGTTTGAAAGGAATTTTTTTCTCTCTTATTTATTATTTACTAGAATTAATTTAAAATAATTTGAAATAAAATAGTTTTTATAAAATAATTATTTTAATTTATTTTTAACTAATTTAAATTAACTAGAGATAATGTAACCTTAAAAGATATTACCTTTTTATATTAAAAAATGATATAATTAAGAAAATATTATCATTTTCTTTGATATATAACATGCAAGAGGCACATGAACACTTGTGATTGGTCTAAATTTTTTTTTTGCTTAAAGCAAGAAAGAAAAGCTTTACAGACAATTAAGTCCTATTACCCAATAAATAAATAAAATGAACTTCTCTCGATTAATTCACACTGGACAACAATTGATAGACGAACTGTATGTATTTTCTTCTCAAGTCAAACAATTTTTTTACTTGAAAGATCCAACTGATGAGGGTTGGGACGTTGTACTCCGGAACACCCCTAAAGACTTGTTTAACATGGGCAATGGAAGTAGAGATGACATCGATGAAAGATCAGAAACTTTGTCTTTTCCAGAACAAAACTTAAATAAAACTATCCCTAGTACTGGTACACAATTTCAATGGATTCGCCAAGATATGGATGAAGATGTTTACGGATTATGATGTAGTAAGATTTTTCATTTTTTAATTATATGTAATATTATAATTTAAATCTTGATCTTGTTAAATATATCCATTACTATTATTGTTGTAATTAGTTTCTAATATTTCAACTATTTTATGCGTATTGCAGATAATATGCCTAGAAGAAGATTGCGAGATCTAAGTATCATTCAAATTCCTCCAAATTCAGAAGAAACAAATAGTAAATAACATACTGCTATTGGATCTTCGAATGTTCCGAATACAGTTGACGAACCAGTAGAAATTCAAAGTAATATTAACTTTAATTTAAATACATGTTGACTTTTATTATTGATTTTTGTTTCAATTTCTTATATTATCATATACAATTTTTTTAGCTGAAAATGGTGGGAGGTGCAAAACTGAAAGACGTACGCTATTAAAGGATTCATACAATCTAAATTCTGTGGAGCGTGTCAAAGTATCTAGAAACAGTCAAGGTCAGCCTATTGGATCAGAAGCTCGAGTTTTAGCAGGATACTTGGGCATTATAGCACGAAATGCTAATATGTTGCCAATTAACTACGAGTTATGGCATGATATGCCTGATAGTAACAAAAATCATGCTCTGGATAATATTAAGTTAATAACGTGAATATAATTTATAATACTTTGGTTTAATTTTCATTTATATTTACTTTCTAAACTTGTGCTATTTATAGGAGATATTTGCTTTAGTGGTCTCGAATAATTATGTGAAGAAAGCATTAGCAAAGAAATGGAGAGACCATAAAAGTAATTTAAAAAAATGAATGTTTTATGAAAAATATAAGCCTTGAAGAGAAATTGCAAAATGTCCCGCTGGGAATGCTAAGGTACCAATGTGAAGATGCAGTTAGATTTTGGAATTCAAAGAAAGGAGAGGTATTACATACTTTCAAACTCTTATAATTATTTTGGTTTATAGTATTTACTATATACGTAATAATAATTTCATAATGTAGGCTCATGAGCGAGTTGGAACTACAAGTAGGCAAAAAAAAAATTCACGCACACAGCTAGGTTGAAAAGTTTTGCTTGTGTAGCTGATGATGAGGTATTTTGAATTTATTAATTGTTCAAATATTAATTACTTTCTACTAAATAATATTTTTTTCTACTATATTGTAGGAACTGTAGTCTGGTCAAAAAGTTGGACGCCTTCAGCTTTTTGACATTACACATAGAAAGAAATATTGTAACAGCTCGTTTTCACTAAAATTTGAATAGTGGTTTCGGGACCATAAATTTGAGTTTGGAAGGAAAAATTTATTTTAATATTATTTAATAGTCTGCATTATGATTGAAATATCATATGAAAAATTTGTAAACAAATTTTACTGATTTTATGTTTAATTTAATAGAAATGGCCAAATTGCATAAAATGTAAAAGTTGAATTCTAGTAGCTAAAAGGATTAAATAGCTATGGATTTAAAAATTAGAGGTCCTTGTATGGCAAATAGATCATTAAGAGGAGTTAGTAGATAAGTACAATGGTTCATCCATGGAAAATTGAATAAAGAAAATGACTAAATTGGAAGGAAGAAATAATAAAAGATGATAAATGATTAAATGATGAAAATATCATCTTTTTCATCATCTTTCCCAAATTTTTTTTATGGAAACCCTAGCTAAGAGAAGAGAACTCAAACAAGCTTATTTGGTTTAATTAGGTAAGTTTTCTTGTCCCGTTTTTAGTAATTTTTATATTTCTAAGATCGTAATAACTTAATTTAGCTATCTCGAGGATTAATTTATAAAGTTATCAAAGAATTAAAGTTTTTCCATGGATGAGTATGCATGAATTATGAAGTTTTATGGTTGAAAATGAAAGTTTGTTGACAGATAAACAACTTTTGTTAAAGGAATTTTGATGAAAACATGATTTAAGGACTAAATTGAAAAGATGTAAAATTCATAGAAAAATTCTGAATTTTATGAAATACATGAGTTGCAAATGTTATATGTAAAAATTGGCTAGGCTTGGAATAAGGATTAAATTACATGAATTTCATTTTCCGAGCCTAGGGAAAAAATTATCATTAATTAAAAGTATATGGGTAAAATGATAATTTTGCCTAGATGTTAATTGAATTGAATTGAATATGAATTGTATTAAATTGAGCTAAGTTTACTCATATAGATTTGGATAGACCAAATACGGAGTTAGATCGAGGTAAAGAAAAAGTAACAGATTAGTAGCATACAAGTTCACGAACATTGTCGAGGTAAGTTCGTGTAACTAAATTTGTGTATTTATATGCTTGAATTGAATGTTGTGTATGAGAATTATATAATTGTCATGTATATGAAATTTGATCACATATCTAGAAATGGCCGATAAATATTAAGCCCCGTTTTAATTAATGAAATTCGATTGGATATAGGGTTCCCGAATTGGTAGTGTTCCTACATATGTTGTGGACATACTGTAGCTCAAAAGAGCGTCTCGTTATAAGCCCTCTCGAGCTTCCCAGTTATGGTTCTTGCGAGCTTCCCGTTAATAGCTCTTGGAGCATCCTGATTGGTTGTGATCCTACATGTGTTGTGGACACACCACAACTCTTATGAGCGCCTCGTTATATGGCTCTTCGTGAGCTTCCCAATTAAAGGTTCTTTGTGAGCTTCCTGATTAATGGCTCTCCGAAGCTTCCAGTTATGGCTCGCTTGAACTTCCCGATATATGGCTATACAGAGCTTCTTGATAAATGGCTCTTCTAAGCTACCCGTTAATGGTCCACACAAGCTTCATGAATATGGCTTTTATGAGCTTCCCATTATACAACACGGATAAGCTTCTCATTACATGACTCACATGAGCATCCTGTTATATGGCTCGAGAGAGTGCTTCTCATTTATGTGCTTCTATGACACTTCTGATTATGACTTGGCAGATCTACAGTAGTAGTACACTTTGTGTGTACTACCCATGTATCCATCAAGATTTCAAATGATTCAATGGGTGAAATTCTGATATAAGTTGAGATAAACTCTGAATGAATCGTTACCCGTATATACTTGAAAACATATGGAAATATGATATTTGATGAGTTCATCCTCGTTCTTTTTATTCGTATGAAATGCATGACTAACATGTTGATTGAAGTTGTGTGTTTACACTATTAGCCAAATTACTTGGATGTATTTTTGAAGGCTTACCTTAAGTGTAAATGTATGGTAAGTTAATCTTCGTTATACGAACTTACTAAGCATTAAATGCTTACTCTGTTATATTTCCTCTATTTTATAGTACTCGGAGGCTCGCTGGGTTGGAAGCTTGGCGGAGATCACTCACACTATCCACCGACCTATTTCAGTACAAATATGAAACAAATTTTTTGGTTATAACGGCATGTATAGGTTAACTTAGCCATTATTGGCATTTAAATGTTTTGGTTGTAACTAGCCATTGGTCTGGCTTGTGTTTGGTTTATTTTGAGATGCATATATATAGCCTTAACACGTTTGATGTGTGAATTTGAAATGGTTAAATGATGTTAAGCATATGGATGAATGGATTGAGATAGCATATTTGATAAAGTATGCCTATATACGAATTTGGTTAATTAGGTAAGATTGAATACATGAATACATGTAATGAAATATCATGCATATGACTTGTTTTGGCTTGGTTTAAATGTCTTGAATTGGTTGGTGAATGTGTTAAAGTGTTGGTGTAGGTACAAGAAAAATTGGGTGAGAAATGTGGCCTTGAAAATGGCCTATTTTCGTCCACACGGGCAGAGACACGAGTATGTGTCTCAGCCGTGTGTGACACATGGCCTAGCACATGAGTGTGCATTTTGGCCGTGTGTTCCCTGCATATTAAAATTTCAAAACAGAATGCTCAGATTTGATCACAAGGCCTGGCACACGGGCGTGTGGCTTGGCCATGTGACCCTTGCACCTTATTAATGAAAATTATAAATTTCACATGGCCTAGCACACGAGCGTGTGACTTGGCCGTGTGACACAAGTCAGAGAGTTACACGGGTACAGACATAGGCTGGGACACGGTTGTGTGCCCTACTTCAAATGCCACACGATCGGAAACACTGGCGTGTCTCACACAACCTGACCACACAGGCGTGTGTCCCCTGTATTTTAGAAGAAATTTTTGAAATTTTGCAAAAAATTCTCTAAGTTCCTGATTTAGTCCCAACTAGATTCGGAGGTGTATTTTGAGCCTTGAGGGCTCGTATAAGGGATAATATGATTAATTTTTTACTAATTTTTTATATGAATGTAAAGTGATATGAAATGTTTGTATTTGATTTGTAAATTTTTGGTAATGTTTCGTAACCCTGTACCGGCGATGGATATGGGTTAGTGGTGTTACAAAGATGGATCTCCTATGACTACTGAAGCTGTAGAAATTATGGTATATTTACTTAATAAAATTTGAATTATTTTAAATATTTATCATGTTTAATTATAATGGTTTAAATTGTCATTTGTAATGCAAATAATTCCAATTTATGTTGCATTTGCTTGATTATACATTTCATTTCTAACTTCTATTGTTAAAATTCGAAAATATGAGGCTGAAGAATTCAGAGCAACAGCCGAATATGATCCTGAAAACGCTGAAGTTTGGTTAGAAAACCCCATCAGGGTTTTAGATAAATTAGCTTGCACACCGGTTGAATGTTTGAAATGTGTTATATCCCTGTTAAAAGATTTGGCTTACCAATGGTGGAATACATTGATTTCTGTTGTACCGAATGAGAAGATTACATGGGAATTCTTCCAAACTGAATTTCGAAAGAAATATATCAGCCAGATGTTTCTTGATCAGAAACGTAAAGAATTTCTGGAACTTAAACAAGGCCATATGACCGTATCTGAATATGAATGGGAATTTGCTCGGTTAAGCAAAAATGCCAGAGAATGTATCCAGACTGAAATCACAATGTGTAAGCGGTTTGAAGAAGTTTAAATGAAGACATAAAACTGGTAGTTGGGAATCTCGAAATAAAAGAATTTGTGTTACTAGTTGACCAGGCCTATAAAGCAGAAGAGCTTAGTAAAGAGAAAAGACAAGCTGATATTGAAGCTCGAACTTCAAGTAAAATATTTATGGGGAAGTCATAGCAATCAGCTTCAAAGAGATCAAAGAAAAATTTTGATCGTTCTAATACCTTAGTGGGGTACTCTGGAAGAGACAGAGGTATTTAATGCTCTAATCCAAGATCTTAGGCTACATCTGTAGCAAGTGTTGGTAGCATTGGAAATCCCAAACCCCGGTGCAAACACTATAATAAATTTTATTTTGGAGAGTGGCATACGAAAATCGGAGCTTGTTTTAGATGTGGTTCTTTTGACCACTATCTTAGAGATTGCCCGAAAAAGCCTGAGAAAGATATGGTACAGACTTCAAGGCCGAGCAACCCCGTCTCGAGTGGTAGAACACCTCGTAACCCTGGCAATGTGAGTGGTAGCCGAAGTACGGCAAAAGATTCAACTGTCAAACTTGAAGCACGAGCACCATCCAGAACATATGCTATTCGTGCACGTGAAGATGCCTTTGCACCCGATATGATTACTAGTATTTTTTCTCTTCTTGATACTGATATAATTGTTTTAATTGATCCTGGTTCAACTCATTCATATATTTGCACGAATTTAGTGAATAATAAAAATTTGTCTGTCGAGTGCACTGAATTCGTTGTTAAAGTTTCAAACCCCCTAGGCCAGTATGTGATGGTGGATAAAATTTGCAAGAGTTGTCCTTTACTGATATGGGGTTATTGTTTGCCGGCTGATTTGATGCTATTACCGTTTGATGAATTTGATGTGATTCTGGGTTTGGACTGGTTAACTCAGCATGATGTTGTGGTAAATTGCAAGCAAAACCATATTGTATTGAAATGTCAGAATGTTGAAATATTCTGTATTGAATCTGATAAAGTGGATAGGTTGTTTAATGTGATATTTACCATGTCAACACAGAAATATGTCAGAAAGGGGTATGATGTTTATCTTGCTTATGTGTTGGACACTAAAGTATCTGAGTCAAAAATTAAATCAGTACCAGTAGTCTGTGAGTATTTTGATGTGTTTCCAGAAGAGTTACCTAGATTATCGCTCGTCAGAGAAGTTGAATTCTCTACAGATCTTGTTCCTGGGACAACACCGATATCTATAGCATCGTACAGAATGACCCCTACAGAATTAAAAGGGTTGAAAGCACAGTTGCAAGAATTGAGTGACAGAAGTTTTGCTCAACCTAGTTCTTTACCTTGGGGTGCGTCGGTTATATTTTTTTAAGAAAAATAGTGGATTCTTAAGGTTATGTATTGATTCCAGGTAGCTCAAAAACGCCACAATTAAGAACAAATATCCACTGCCTCGCATTGATGACTTGTTTGACCAGTTAAAAGGTGCTACAGTATTTTCAAAGATTGATCTTCGTTCTGGTTACTATCAGCTACGGGTGAAAGAGTCAGATGTGTTGAAAACAGCTTTCAGAACTAGGTACGGACATTATGAATTTCTTGTAATGTCGTTTGGCTTGACAATTGCACCTGCAATGTTCATGGATTTGATGAATAGAATTTTCAGACCGTATCTAGATAGATTTGTGGTGGTATTCATTGATGATATTTTGGTATATTTTCGAGATGAAATAAACATCGTGATCATTTGAGAATCATTCTGCAAACTCTGCATGAGAAACAATTGTATGCTAAATTTATCAAATGTGAGTTTTGGCTTCGGGAAATTGGTTTTCTTGAACATATAGTACCGGTTGAAGGAATCAGAGTGGATCCGAATAAAATTTCAGCAATTGTTAATTAGAAACCACCGAAAAATGCGTCTGAAGTCAGAAGTTTTCTAGAATTTGCTGGTTATTATCGGAGAGTTGTACAAGGGTTTTCGATGATAGCTTCTTCGATGACACGATTGCTACAGAAAGATGTGAAGTTTGAATGGCCTAATAAATGTCAGCAAAGTTTTGACCGAAACACCAATTCTGGTTTAACCTGAATCGGGTAAGGAATTTGTAATTTACAGTGATGCATTATTAAATGGTTTAGGCTGTGTTTTGATGCATGAGGGAAAAGTAATAGCCTATACTTCTAGACGGCTTAAGCCACATGAAAACAACTACCCGGTACATAATCTAGAATAAGCAGCTATTGTATTTGCTTTGAAAATTTGGCGACACTACTTGTTTGGTGAAAAATGTCACATCTTCACTGATTATAAAATTTTAAAGTATCTGATGTCGCAAAAAGACTTGAATCTAAGACAACGCAGGTGGCTAGAATTGTTGAAAGATTATGATCTGGTTATCGATTATCATCCGGGAAAGACAAATGTGGTTGCAGATGCTCTAAGTAGAAAGTCTCTGTTTGCCTTACGAGCAATGAATACCCGATTGTCATTGTCTGATGATGGTTCAATTTTGGCTAAGCTAAAAGTCAAACTGACGTTTCTACAGCAAATTTATGAAGCTTAGAAAAATGATGATAAGTTACTGGCTAAACGAGTTCAATGTGAGTCGACATGATTCAGAATTTCAGATTGGATTTGATGATTGTCTGTTATTCCAGGGCAAAATTTGTGTACTAAAGAATTCGGAGTTGGTACAGAAGATTTTACATGAAGCTCACAATGGTACTATGTCTATGCATCCAGGGAGTAATAAAATGTATAATGATTTGAAAAAGATGTACTGGTAGTCGGGAATGAAACATGATATCTTTGAATTTGTCTCTAGATGTTTGATATGTCAGCAAGTTAAAGTTAAACATCAAGTACCTTCGGGTTTACTACAGCCAGTGATGATTTCAGAGTGGAAATGGGAAAAAAGTTACTATAGGCTTTGTGTCGGGATTGCCCCTATCTCCGAAAAAGAAAGATAGCATTTGGGTCATTATCGACCGTTTGACAAAGTCTGCATATTTTATTCCGGTACGTATGGATTACTCCCTGGACAAATTAACAGAGTTGTATGTTTTAGAAATTGTTACACTATATGGAGTACCAGTCTCCATTATTTTTTATAGAGATCTACGGTTCACATCCCGATTTTGGAACAAGTTATAAAAAGCTCTGGTTACTCAATTATATTTCAGTACTACATTTCATCCTTAGACGGATGGTCAGACAGAATGTGTGATTCAAATTCTTAAAGACATGCTTCGATGTTGTGTATTGGAATTCGAAGGCAATTCGGAAAAGTATTTGCCGCTAGTTGAATTTGCCTATAATAACAGTTATCAGTCAAGTATAAAGATGGCACCATACGAGGCTCTGTATGGTCGTAAATGTAGAACTCCATTGTATTGAACCGAACTCAGTGAGAAAAAGATACATGGGGTTGACTTGATCCGTGAAACCAAAGACAAAGTGAAAGTAGTCCACGATAGTTAGAAAGTAGCTTTTGATCGTCAAAAATCCTATGCAGATCTTAAACGAAAAGAAATAGAATTCCAAGTTGGAGACAAGGTATTCTTGAAAGTTTCGCCTTGGAAGAAAGTTCTTTGGTTTGGTTGTAAAAGTAAAATTGTGTCCACGATTTATCGGGTCATATGAAATCACTGAGAGAATTAGGCTTGCTGCATACCGATTAGCCCTACCACAATTCATAATGTTTTTCACGTGTCTATATTACGACGGTATCGGTTAGATCCTTTACATGTTATCTACCCGAAAGAGGTTGAGATTCAGCCTGATATGACTTATAGCGAAGAACCGATCAGAATTCTGGCACGTGAAACAAAAGAACTGAGAAATAAAAAGGTAGCTGTAGTAAAAGTCCTGTAGCAACGACATGGAGTAGAAGAAGCTACCTGGGAACTGTAGGAAACAATGAGGAAGCAATATCCAAACCTCTTTACTTGTAAGATTTTCGAGGACGAAAATTTTTTAAAGGGGGAGAGTTGTAATAGCCCGTTTTTTAGTAAAATCGAAACAGTGATTTCATGACCACAAATTTGAGTCTGGAAGGAAAATTTATTTTAATATTATTTAATAGTATGCATTATGATTGAAATATCGTATAAAAAATTCGTAAACAAATTTTATCGATTTTATGTTTAATTTAATAGAAAGGACCAAATTGCATAAAATGTAAAAGTTGAATTCTAGTAGCTAAAAGGATTAAATAGCTATGGATTTCAAAATTAGAGGTCCTTATATGGAAAATATATCTTTAAGAGGAGTTAGTAGATAAGTATGATGATTCATCCATGGAAAATTGACTAAATAAAAGGACTAAATTGGAAGGAATAAATAATAAAAGATGATAAATGATGAAATGATGAAAATATCATCTTTTCCAAATTTTTTTGTGGAAACCCTAGCTAAGAGAAGAGAACTCAAGCAAGCTTATTTGGCTTAATTAGGTAAGTTTTCTTGTCCCGTTTTTAGTAATTTTTATATTTTCGAGGTCTTAATAGCTTAATTTAGCTATCCCGAGGATTAATTTGTAAAGTTATCAAAGTATTAAAGTTTTTCCATGGATTAGTATGCATGAATTATAAAGTTTTATGGTTTAAAATGAAAGGTTGTTGATAGATAAAAAAAACTTTTGTTAAAGAAATTTTGATGAAAACATGATTTAAGGACTAAATTGAAAAGATATAAAATTCATGGAAAAATTTTGAATTTTACGAAATACATGAGCTGAAAATCTTATATGTAAAAATTTTCTAGGCCTGAAATAAGGATTAAATTTCATGAATTTCATTTTCCGAGCCAAGGGACAAAATCGTTATTAATTAAAAGTGTAGGGAAAATTGGTAATTTTGCCTAAGATGTGAATTGAATTGAATTGAATAATAATTGTATTAAGTTGAGCAAAATTTACTCGTATAGATTTGGATAGACCAAATACGGAGTTAGATCGAGGTAAAGAAAATATGACGAACTCCACCTACAACTTCAAAATATGATGAAGTTCTTTCAGCAAAATCAATTGCAAAATCCGTCATCTTAGACTTTTGTTTTCTTCTTGTGAAAATATCTTAACAATATAAATTTTGAATATATTTTGTTATTTCAGTTATTAATTTAGATCATATACATATTTCTTTCATGATGGTATCATTTAGATTTGAAGTTTTTTGTTTGATTTGAAGTTACAAGAAAATAAGTTGAAAATTCGAGTTCTATATGAAATAAAATGCATTGGTAAAATCTATTAATGTTAGTGTCGTTTTCCCATAAATGTCGCTATAGAACATGATCTTTAGTGGTGATTTTCCTACAAACGCCGCTAAAGAACATGATCTTTTGCAGCGATTCTAGCTACAAACGCCACAACATACTCGAATCTCTTGCGGCGTTTGTAAAAAAACGCCACTAAAGATCATGCCTTTTAGCGATGATTGTAATAAAAACGCCTCTAAAGATCATGTTCTATAACGGCGTTTTCCCACATAAACGCCATAAATTTTAGCGGTGCTATTTATAGCGACATTTTGATAAGTGCCACAAACTATTTTAGTGGTGCTTATAAACGCCGCTATAGGGCCAGAAAAACATCGCAAAAAACCTATTTTACTATAGTGAATAAGCCTAGTCCCTTTGTTGCACCCAATATTATACGGTCTTTCTATTATGAATATTTAGGGGAGTAGGGGATTACACACAAACCCTTGCCTCTACTAATCAAAGGCAATATTAAACAAGTATATATGTTCAGAGAAATCAGCAAACATATCCATGGTCATGCAAACTACGAAAGTAGACCCATACAGTTTCATCTCTTGGATCTGATGGCTTCAAAATCCATCAAATTCAAATTTTAGCTTTTCGAGAGCATTCTCAATCCTTAAGCTGGAAACATCGTTTCTTTCTCTATTCATTTCTCTAAATGGCATTATCAATATCGTTGTTCTTTTGTTTTCCTTTTTGTTTTCTATCGCTTACTGGAAACTAATATCCTTTACTTGTTTTTTTTGTTGTTGTTTTCTTAGTAATTCAAGCTCTTTGACGTTTGGTTTTCATGGGTTATAGATTTCCTTTGCGTTTCTAAGTTCTTCTTGTTAGAGTTAAAAAGTTTTCTGGATCTGGTTTTTGCCTAATCATTGTTCTTAATCAAATATTATTAGTAATCTTCCCAAGCGTCCTAGTTGCCATGTCTTTCTAGTTTCTTGTTCGGGTTTCTTTTTTTATCTAGATTAAGTATTTGGATTAGAAGGATCTCGATTTAATTCTCAGCTTTGATTGGCTTCTCGTCTATTTGCTTGAGGTTTAGGGTTTGGGTAGAACCTAAGTTTATTCTAGTTTTTTCTTTCTATTCCCCATTAGCTACTAATTTTTAAGTGGCTGGATAAGTGTTTGATTGGCTTTCATCCAATCAGGAAATGCTTAACATCTCTTCTTCTATCTCTTGAAGAGATGCGTATATATGATGGTGCATGCAAGAAGATGAAATTAGGTTTTTCTGGAGAATATAATAGCGTTTCTAATCCCAAAAATACTTTGACTAAGACTGTGTATATTCCTCCTCACAAAAGGAAGATGGAAGGAGTCCCATTTAACCACGATCAGAGGGATATGGAAGAGGACAACATGGAACAGATGGGAGATATAGAAGAATTGCAAGATCTAGAGAGAGATCCACCAATGCATGCAGAGTCACGTCCAAGAGCAAGAAGGGGCCTTATTATCCACTTGGATTAGAATATCGTTTAAAGCCAATGGCCATTTTGGAATCGCACTACGGTTGCTTTCCTTTTTGATGTGCGAACTTTTCAGCAAGAAGAATGCAATTTATTGTTTCAAAAGCTGGAGCTTAAATGGAAGGGTGGATCTTACCAAAAATGATGGTAATGTCTATTATTTTTGTTTTCATGATATGGATGATGCAGAGTTTATCATTCATGGTAGTCCTTGGGCCCTTGAAGGGGTGTTTGTGGTGTTCGATCATTGGAGACCAAACCTAGCATCAAGGGACCTGCAATTTGTTGCTTTACCCATATGGGTAAAACTATTGGGGGTTACCAATTGAATTGCAATTGCGTGAGGTTGGGGAGACAATTGCAGGGGTAATCAGAGAGGTAATTCATCTTGATTGGAGAGATGGCTTTCCCTGAAATATGGGTCTGTTTGATTGCCAGTAAAATATTTTCCATAAAATGATTTCTGGAAAATGTTTTACTTTTCTTTAAAATGATTTACTGGAAAATATTTTCTGGTGTTTGATTGAATCTGTGTAAAATATTTTCTGCTGCTTGACAGATTTTTTGAAAATATTTTTCGGAAAAGTTGTTTTTACATATATTAATATATATTAATAAATTTTTATATTTTAAATTATTTTTACATATATTGCAATGATTTATTTATAATAATACTCAATTATTAAGCTACAATATTAATCGTTATAAATTGAAAAAAAATTAATATCAAATAAATTATTTGTAATTGTGTTAAAAAAAGTTGAATAATTAAAAAAACAAGTCTTACGGAAAATTGAAGGGGTAAGACATTTTCCCTAAAATGTAACCCATTTTCCTTTGTTTTGGAGTTCATTTTCCAAATGGAAAATGTTTTCTGTCAATCAAACGCTGGAAAAGTTGGAAATGATTTTCTGGAAAATCAATTCCGTCAATCAAACAGACCCTATTGTATATAAGAGTTAGGGTGTGGTTAAATCCTTGGGCCCCGTTGGTTTCAGGAGTTTTCATCCAAAGTGGAAGTGGACCAAAGTTGTAGGTAAGTTTCAGGTATGAAAGAGTTTTTAAGTTTTGTTGACACTGTGGGTGTATTGGACATACTTTTCCGAACTGTTTAGTAACCAATGAGAAGATTGAACAGGCCATCTCTCAATAGCTAGAAGATATCAATAATCGTTGGGGCCATAGCATTAGCATTGATCTTACTAAGGTTCATTTTGTAAGTGAGAATAGGGATTTTTAGGCAAGTCACACTAGCACACAGCTCATATCCTTTATGCTACAAATGCAATGGAAGGCGTCACACATGAGGCAAACAGTACTTAGGAGGCAAGCAGTGCTGGGACCAAGGGCAATAGTGGCTAAACTTTCCGAAAGACCTACAATCTAAAGATGAGGAAGCATTAGATGTAGCCACAATAAGAATGTTAAGCCCGGATTCAGTGTTGAAAGTCAATGAGATTGAATCAAATAGAAGTGGAACTGGTATAGGGAAGAGGCATAAAGTGGTAAAGAACATGTTTTCGAGGAGGAATTAGGATAGCATAATGGCTTCTCAGTAAAGTATAGAAATCTTACCAATGACCAGACCATTCGTTGGTTGCCAAATACTGAGGGAGAGTTGTTCTTGGCCAATAAAAGGCTGATTAACGAGTTTACAATGGATGTTTTTGGCCAAGAACACAAAAGGAGATATTATTGAATATAGCAAGGTATGAGCTAGAAAGGAGGAAAGTGATGTTGAAGTGGCGAGAAATATGATAATATGGATATAGGGAGTTTCTTTGCAAATTTAGGTGATATTTCGAGTCTAAAAAAGTGGAATATGTCGATTTTTTTTGGAGGCAACAATTCAATGACTAGAGAGAGGGGCAACTAACTAGGTTTTGGGTTGAACACAAACAAGTCAGATGATAATCAAGCCATTGTTCGTCAAGAATAAAGTGGACTGAAACAAATTCTCATGGACGCATTTGACAAAGAAATGAATGATAAAGGAAATACTCAAGAAATCGATGCTAATGTTGTTGGCTGTGAATGGGCTGATGATGTTTTTACAAAATCTATTTTTGATGTTGCTGAATACAAGAAATATGAAGGGGATAATGAGAAGGAGACAAGGATAGTGAAAAATAAAACTTGAGTGGCAGTAGTGGAAGCAAGTGGAAAAGAGATGACCATTTGAAGAAAAACGAAGAAGATAAAAAGTAGTGTTTGGGTAGAAGCACACGCATCCTAAATTGGACAATTGAAATGCAAAATGGTGAGATGGGCTTCATGCCAATTTGGGGGCTTATGAGGGTTGGCCTACAACAACCCCAAGCAACCCTTGAGGATTTTAAGCTTGAACACTAAGGGTTTGGTTGGCCCCTAGCTGTTCAGTATTTGAAATATTTGATCCACTACTATAAGTTCAATCTCTATGTTTTGATGGAAACTAGAAAGCATTCTGATGTTTTGAATGTATGGGCTAAAAGTTGGGGTTTTCTAAATCATTTGGGGGTTTCATATGAATGCAAAAGTGGGGGACTTTTTGTGATATGGATAATGACTATTGTAGTGAAACCCTCTATTATTCATAAAAATTGTTGAGTGTTTCTATGTATCCTCTTCATGAAGGCCAATTTCTGATTTATATGGCACAGTTCCATAATTTCAGTACTAGGATTAGGTAGGCCCTCATACAGGTCAACAAGTATTCTACTATAAGGTCTACATGTGCTTTCTGGATAGAGGTTTGCATACATAGTGATGCAAACCCATGCAGGTGAACTGTATGATGGTGACCTACATATCAGCAAGTTATGCTTCGTTGATCGGGTTATGGGTTGATATGGGAATCGGGTTAGTCGAGTTGAGGTGAATACCATAACAATCTGTCCCCCTCTTAGTCGAAGAAGAGTTATAAAGTGACTTTTCTGAGATCTAGTACGTGCATGACACGGGGACTTTGAAATGAAGCTTGTCAGGTACACTTATAAAACTTGTTGATTATTCTTTGCCACACAATAGGAAAGGTATAGTTGTAATAATTTGATTGCTTAAAAAATGAACCGTTAAATTTTTTAATTTTTAAAAATGACCCTTATTCAGCCCTAAAATCATCCAACCATCTGAATTTCAAATTCTTTGCAAAAGAGGTGTAGTTGAGAAGAGAAATCGACATTCAAAGGTAAAAATTATGTAAACCATTATTCTGGTTAGTCTAGATTTAGTAAGTAGTCATGGTTAAAATAAGGGGAGGTGGTTGTAGTAGTGCCAGCAATCGTGGTAGGCGCCATTATGATTATTTGAGGTATGTGGAGGATTGTGTTACATGCACTCTGGTGGAGGCCAAAGCCTATCCTTACACCACCAAGTACGAGGAGATGAGCTAACACGTGGCTACATGAGGCATTCAATTGCCTAATTTTTCTTATGAGTTTTCTATTGTGGAGGGTGTAAGGAGGTTAAGTCACATCAATGAGGGATTTCTACTTCTTTTACATGTTTTGGAGGCTGATTTTCACCTTCCTCTTTACCCATTCTTTTGTCACCTACTGGAGGAATATGAGATAGCTCTGGAACTATTGTTTGGTTTCTAGTAGTGGGTCACAATTGCATATTTCATAGACTGTTATCGCCAAAAACAAGCACCATTTCTCTCTGTTTTTCAAAATATCTACCAGTTAAAGGCTTGCAATTGGGGAAGATCGTTAGGCCTTTTCTATTTTTCTCATCTCGAAGGATGCAAGTCAATTATCTCAAATTGGTCGTCTAACCTTCGTTTAAATCATTTCAAATATATGAGAGTGAAAAATAAATTTGGGGAAGGCTTTGAGTTCCCTATCAAATGGTCTATCCCCAGCAAAATCGTTTGTATGTGCAAGCAACCTATTCAGTGTGAAGTAGGGCGGGCTCAACTTGTGAGGCTTCATAAAGGTTGCATCTTGGAACTTAAGGAAGTGCTGACAACTAGGAATGTATTCAACTTTTGCCTTCTAGATTTGAGCCCTAATGGTTGACGACCCATTGATGATCGAAATGGCAAGGACACTCAATCAGTGTTAACTGTAGAGTTCACGTGGCCACACGAGGCTACTAATAAACTCGAGCTTATTCTTGTAAGGAAAAGAGTGGAACCTAGGAATTATTTTTATACATTTTGAAAATTGAAGCCTTGTTCATGGTCTTCCAATTCTACTGGTATTCAAGAAGGTAGCACAAACACTCCTATAGATATTGTTTGTGCTGACGATAAACCTATTGGTAATGCAAGCACAACTCAAGTTGGTGAAGAGTATACACCATCAATCGAATCAACAAGCCTATTGAGAGAGATCGACACATACATGAATGTACGGTCATTTATACAGAATGTGCGAAGAGCTCCTTCTAGGGAGGGAAGCGATAGTAGTCAAAAGAGCAAAGGACAATAGTTGGTTCTGCTAATATTGTACTAAGCAGTGAAAAAGAAGATATGCCAGAAGTGTGTGAGCTTCATTGAAAGAAAGGTAAAGATCATGCGACACCCTAGATGACCATTACAACTACTACTATAGCCCCTATTCCATCAATTCCTCCTCTCCCTATGAGGCCACTTGCTGGAGGCACGTTTGGCATAATTCAAAATGTAGAACCCATTATTCCTAGGGACTTACTAAAATTGGTGTCCACTAGTGGTGAAGTTGACACCTTATTTGCTTGGCCCGATCAACTAAGTGCGAAAAGGTTCCCTTTTTTCCTTGTTGAAGTGGGGAGAAAATGGAAAGAATCGACGCCACAAGAGTTCAAAGAATATGTTTCTCCTTCTGCTTCATCTTATTTTACTAAAAGGCCATCCTTGAGAGAGCTAGTCTTGTATTCGCAAGTTGCTCTTCCTAAAGCTGAAGTTATCAGCTTAGGGCTCGCGAAGAGTATAGATGAGGAAGAAATAAAGATGAAAGAATTTGAGGGTTCCTTCCAATCCACTCAATGAACCTTAAGGGAAGCTCGCAATTCATATAAGAAATTAGAGAAGATTATAGGAGGCCAGAGGAATGCCTTATACTCTTGGAGAAAGCCAATGATCAACTACATGAAGAGGTTGTTATGCTTCGAGCTGAAAAAATTGGCCTTCAGAAAAGTATGGAAGCCATGGATGAGAAACAAAAATTGATACGGTTAATTTGGAAAAGTGCCATGAGAAAGCTTTGGCGAAGTATCAAGAAAGACGATGCAAAACTTTCAGGATTATCTACCAGAGTTAAAGTCAAACATTTTGTTGCATGCCCAAGTTATTGGTGGGCCCTTTGATGCTCAAAGGGTAAACCTTGATGCTTTGAGTCATCTCACAGCTGCTAAATTTTTTTTAACATCCGTTTCCCCTCGGGTCCTACTTGGGAAGAGTTCGCTAAAGAGTGTAAGAACTCAAGCAAACTTTTTGTGGCTGATGAACCTATCGAGGCTAGTGTTTCTCCAATCGTAGATTCTGAGAAAGGTGAGAACAAAGATACAATGGAGGATGTTGATAACTCGAATTCCAATGTTTAATTTCCTTCTCTTATATTCGTTGCATCTCAACATATCACTTTGAAATGAAAAGACTATTTTTATTGTGTTTTAAAATTCAAGCAACTTGTCTCCAATGTGCTTCTTTTACTGATTGCAAGTTAATAAATTGTTTAGAATAGTTATGACTTTAAATCAATAAACTCTTAAAACATTTATTATGATTGTAAATCAGTGAATTCAAAATGACTTGCTCATGATTATAAATAAATGAACTTAGGTTGTGATCGTAAATCAACTAGCCTTAATAATATTAGTCGTGATCGTAAATCAACGAGCCTTAATAGCATCAGTCGTGATCGTAAATTAGTGAACTGTTTGAATAGAGTTGAGATTGTAAATAAGCTTACTCAGAAGAACTTGTTCATGATTGTTAATCAATGAACTTAGGTTGTGATTGTAAATCAATAAGCCTTAATAATATTAGTCATGATCATAAATTAGCAAACTGTTTAAATGAAGTTGCGATCGTAAATCAACTAGCTTAGAAGAACTTGTTCATGGTCAAAAATCAATGAACTTAGGTTGTGATCATAAATTAGCGAGCCTTAACAATATCAGTCGTAATCGTA
Source organism: Gossypium hirsutum (assembly GCF_007990345.1). NCBI lineage: Eukaryota > Viridiplantae > Streptophyta > Magnoliopsida > Malvales > Malvaceae > Gossypium > Gossypium hirsutum. Next base: position 11,602,586 of record NC_053446.1, on the reverse strand, counting down.
AATCAACAAACTATTGGAATGGAGTTGCGATCATAAATCAACTAATTCAGAAGAACTTGTTCATAATTATAAATAAATGAACTTAGGTTGTGATCATAAATCAACGAGCCTTAATAATATTAGTTATGATCATAAATCAGCGAACTGTTTGAATGGAGTTGTGATTGTAAATCAACTAACTCAGATATAATTGTTTATGATCGTAAATCAATACACTTAGGTTGTAATCATAAATCAACGAGCCTTAATAATATCAGTCGTGATCGCAAATCAACAAACTGTTTAATATATTTCCTATTTGGAAAAATTAAACAAAATTTTTAAAAATCGTAAATTTATTGAAAAAGAAGATAAACCTTTATACATAGTATTTTTTCAAATGGCGAGCATTCCATGTACGAGGAAGAACAATACCATCCACTTTTGCTATCTTATAAGCTCTAAAGCCTATTTTCTCCACAATTTTGTAGGGCCCTTCCCAATTTGGACCTATTTTTCCTTGTTATGATGTCGATAAACAGGCTTCGGTATTTCTCAAGACTAGATCACCCACTAAATTGCTTGTTTTTAGTCTAGCGTTATAATATCAACCAACATTTTGAGCTTGCGAAGCGTTTCTAACTTCTGTTGCCTCTTTGATTTCATCGATAAGATCAAAATTGAGTCTGATGGCTTCCTGGTTGAAATTTTCATCAAAATGAGATGTCTTGTGGGATCGTAAGCCTATTTCGGCAGGGATTACTGCTTGGGTACCATATACCAATAAGAATGATGTTTCTCTAGTTGCTGTGTGAAGAGATGTTCTTGGGGCCCATATAATTCATGGCAATTCTTCAAGCTAGGCACCCTCGGTATCATCAATCTTCTTCTTTAAAGCTGTGAGGATTTTCTTGTTCATTGTCTCTACTTGACCATACGTTTGGGGCTTTTTAACAAAAATTTGGACGAGTGATATCTATAAGTCTATATAGGAGCTCTTGAATTTTCCCTGGAATTGATTTCTATTTTTCGTTATGATTAAATGTGGGATGCCGAACCTAAGGAAAATGGATTTCCAGACAAAAAGATTCCATATGCCTCTCTGTTATTGTAGCTAAGGCCTCAGCTTCTATCTATTTAGTAAAATAATCCACTACTACAAATATTAACTTCTTTTGAGTTATGGAAATTGGAAATGGATCCAAGATATCAATTTCCCATGTAGCAAATGGCCAAGGACCAGACATCATTTGTAGGGGTTCAGCTAGTTATCGATGTACTAGATCATGTTTCTGGAAGGAATCACAAGTGCAAACCATTTCATGAGTATCTTTCTATATGGTTGACCAATAATATCCCTACATGAGAACCGTATAGACTAACAATCTTCCCCCTAGGTGATCGCCACATACTCCTTTATGTATCTCTTTCATGGCATACTCAACTTCAGCAGGAGTGAGGCATCTCAAAAGTAGCTAGGAGTAACCTTTTCTATATAGTACACCTTCTAACATGATAATTTAAATAATTTTAGCTGAATGAAATCCAGATAATCTTTAAGTATGAAAATGTGTTAAATATGAATAGTAGTGTCACACCTCGTTGCTTTATGTTGCATATTAGTTAACTCTTTTTTCTCTCAACTGTTGATTTTCTCCTTATAAGGGTTGTATAATGGAAGTCATCCGTGTTTGCTCCTGATTTAAATCAAGTACTTGTTGGCTGTCACAACTTGGGTGACTCTATGCTCTAGCAAAATTTTCCCTTTTTTTTTCGATGACAATGAAGGAAGCTAACTTGGATAAAGTATCAACTTTGGTGTTCTCTATTCTGGATAATTGTCTGACCTCTGCTTTATTAAATTGAGTGACCAACTCACTAGCATGGCATGGTATCTCTTTAAATTAGGCTCATTTACCTCATACTCTTCGATTATTTGATTCGCTACCAATTGAGAATGGATGAATATTATCAACTCCTTTACACTTAGTTGTCAGGATAGTTGTATCCCAAAAATTAGTGCTTCGTATTTTATAGCATTGTTGGACGCTTGGAAGCCGAAGGAGAGCCCGTATTGCTATTCAATTTCATCAGGGTCTAGAAGGAGGACACCTACTCTTCATCCCTTATTTGTTGTTGAGCCATCTAAATATATTGTCCAGTATTTTGGCTTTACTGTTGGGTTGTTTTGTTCCTATGGTGAGCTAAGAACTACGCTTGTATAGTTAACAAGAAAAAAATTTAGAACCAAATGTATAATTGTAATAAAATATAATGAGGCGAAGTGAATATTCATCAGATAAAATTTCAATAATCAATGCGACGTGTTCTTATATTATATATGCAAGTAATAGTATCTCAAATTAATGAGTTACATGTAGGGATTGACGATTTATCAAAAGAACACTTTACCATAAAGTTAGCCAATATTTGAGCTTTTATTGCTTTTCACGGGGCATATTCTATTCCAAACTCTGCTAGCTCGATTCCCCACTTGGTCATCCTTCTCGAAGTATCAACTCTAGACAATATGTCCTTGATGGGTTGGTTTGTCATAACCGTCACAAGATGGGCTTGAAATTATGGTTGTAATTTGCGAGATTCCACTACTAGTGTGAAAATGAGCTTTTTTGTCTTTGAATATCTTTGCCCGCCATTTTATAGTCGTATCACAGGGTTCGCTGCAACTGTTTCTTCAGACGTTTCTAAATAAAGAGAAAAAGTATCTCCTACTTGTGGTGACATCAAAAGTGGTGGAGACGTTAGATACGACTTAAGTTGTTCAAAAGTAACCTGACATTCCTTTGTCCAACTAGAGGAAGTCCTTAATGTCTTGAAGAAAATTAAACATTTATCTGCCATTCTGGACACGAACCTATTCAGTGCGACCACCCTCCCTATTAAACACTGAATGTATTTGATAGATTTCAGGGGAGGCATGTCTAGAATAACCCTAATCTTCTCAGGTTTCACTCTAATACCTCTTTTTGAAATCGTGAAGCCCCAAAACTTGCCTGTTCTTACTCCAAAAGCACATTTCTTTAGATTTAACCTCATATTATAGGTTTGCAAAATAATAAAAGCTTTAGATAAGTTTCCAATGTGCCCTCTTAAAGTGGTACTCTTCACTAACATATCATCTACATAAACTTCAATACTGTAACACCCTAGACCCGGCCGAGTTGGTTTGACCCAGATTTGATGTTCCACATTAGCCACATCATAGTGACTCTCCATTAACTCTTAACCTAACCTCCAACACACTACATATTTACAACATAAAAATGTGCTAAGTTATCATAATGCAGCAAAATGTCATAATAACATGAATGAAATATAAAACATGCGAGCACATAAAATCTACGTAAAGAATAAGGTTTTGCATGTCAACAAACAGTAAAGACTTCAAGGGTCGCATAAAGTAAATAATAGAGATTTTAAGGGTTTGCATATTTGAACAAAAATGCACAAGTAATTAGAACTTAATTTTAAGGTTCACACAACAATATAGGTTTTCGTAATAACATAACTCCATGGGTTTACATGCAATACGGATTTTGCAAAAAGAAAGGCCATACATTTAAGGGTTCGCATACATTATTTAGGTTCACTAACAAGTAAGGCTTTCACTAATAAGGGTTCACATGTAATTTTGGGGTTGCAAACACACAGGAGTCACATACATGGATACCTCATATTAAAACTGGCTTGCATAAGGGGGTTAAATCATATTTAGTCAAAATTTAAAGAATATAACAGGCACGTACAAAAGGAAAGGTACTTAAACTTAGAACTTTTGCTCATACTGAAAGGAATTCAAACAAACAAGTGTTTTACTTCATGGTTCGCAAAATCGTAAATAAAATAATCTTAAGAAAATTAAGTCTTGTAAAAATAGCAAAGTCATTTATCATGATATCACTAATCTCAAGCAAATGACCATATCGCCTTTTCCTAGGGTTCGCTGGTACCCATCCTAGTCAGCCTCGCTTGGATTAATCACCTTGCCACTGCCTTCCGCGATTTATTTACCTACGAAGTAATAGAGGAATGGGTGGGTTCGTTGAGAACTCAATGAATATACAGGAAACATCATAGTATGCTTAAAATATGGAGTTAAAACAAAAACTTAGTCTGAAAATCATTTCGCGAGCTAGGCTCACCGTGAAGGTGTAAGACCTAGTTTGTAATTACCTGCTTGTCAGAAAAAACATATAATTTTGTAAAACAGTTTCACATGTGCTTGTTGGAAATCATACTTAAAAACTTGGGTTTTTTTTTGTAAGAAAACATAAAACATATTCACGTACTTATCATGTCCTTTTACTTGTTCTTGTTATTGTCATTATACTGAACATATTACATGCTCTTATACTTGTCACATCTGTTGGATAAGCGGATCTCCTTATATCGCCTCATTTGTGACTTAGAGAGTCCTTATCATGTCTCATAAGTGTAGCAGAAAGCTAAACATTCTCTTGTACACTAACATGTCCCTTTGGATGGAGCATAGCTGGACATTCCCTTATCTTTCCACATGTCCTAGGGCCTCAACACCCAAATCACAGAACTTATAGGTCAATACTCACAATCCTTTGGCATGCTAATATACCCAACATAGGCTCACATAAGGAGCTCGCATAAAATACGTGTTCACATAGAGCTCGCATAGAAGCTTGCAAAAATACGGTTTATAAAATCATGCTTTAAAAATATATCTTAAAATATTTAAAACATAAGTTCGCATATAAGCACGCATAAAACATATCTTTAAAAGCATATTCACATATCTTGGATACATATTTTATAGAAAATCTTACTCTTGCAACTTAGTTTTTTTTTAAAAACCTTAAGCTCCTGAAAAACACAATGGTTCTTACACAAATGGCGATCCTTGAAACTTACCGATTAGTTGAGAATCTAGACAAGTTTTGCTTTTCCATTTTCCTTGGTGGTAGATGGTTCGGCTAGTTCACAACATACATACATAAACATAAATTACTTAACAAAGTGCATAAAATTCAAACATACGAGCGAACCTAGTATCTTGGACAATTAACCCTGGTAGAACATAAGCTTACATTGGTTTCTAAGATCTTTGGTTCAGAATAGAGACTTGACAAAAAGAATAATTGATAAGAGAACTCTTTATGAGAATGGCTTAATTTATAAGTGTTTTAGTACTATTAGTATACTCTATTTGACTTAAGAAAAAGTTACGTGCATGGATAGTTGTCCTAATTGGAAAATAAGTCAACTTCCTAATTCAAGTATAACTTGACTTGTACTGGCGAACCCCAGTTCGCCAAACCAACTAGCGAACCCCAGCTCACCAACCAACTGGCGAACCCTAATTCACTAAAGCAACTAATGAACCCTAAATTCACTAAACATTGGCAAATATTCCTTACCACGTCTTTAGGCATATTTTGTTCGTCGAACCTACAGGCAAACTCTGCTGAAAGTCTTCTAGCGGACACCGGTTCACTGTACCACTGGCGAACGTCCTTCTTGCGAAGTCCAAACTTTCAGGCCCTATCTTGGAATGTTACAGATGCTGCGACCAATTTGTTCATTAAAAATTTTATTCACCAGTTGTTGATATGTTGCTCCTGCATTCTTTAACCCAAAGGGCATAACTCGATAACAAAACAAACCCTCATATGTAACAAAAGCAGTCTTATTCTGGCCCTCTAGAGCCACAAAAATTTGGTTGTACCCTGAAAATACATCCATGAAGCTGATGAACCTATGGCCCACTGAAGCATCCATTAATCTATCAATTAAGGGTAAATGAAAACTATCTTTTGAGCATGCCTTGTTCAGGCTGGTAAAATCAATACACATCATCTATTTCTCATTGGCCTTCTTCACCATGACTATGTTCGATACCCAGTTAAGGTACACCACTTCCCTAATAAACCCCACCAAAAGCAACTTCCCTGCTTCTTGTCTAATGGACTTCACAACTTGTGGAGTAAACCTTTTTCTCTTTTGTTTAACTTGTTTTCCTTTAGAACACACATTTAACCGATGCACAATCACTCGTGGATCCACACTAGGCATGTATGCTGCTGACCACGCAAAAATATCCAAATTTTCCCTTAAGCACTGCGCTAAGTCCCTCTTCTCCTCTTTTATTAACACCGATGAAATCCTCACAAACTTCTCTATGTCATCATAAAATAATTGCAAAGTTTTCATTACCTCTAGTTTACGAACTCTTTCCTCACTCCTAACATCTAGACTATCCAAATCCAAAACCTAACTAGCTACCTCTATCTACTGTGAGCTCTAGCCTTGTCGCTCCTGCTCATGAGTCTGTTTAACTGACACATATGACATTGCCTGGCTAACCGCTGATCAAATTTCATAAATCCCACCCTCGTTCTAGTAGGAAACTTAATCTTTAAACAAAAGGTGGTGATCATCATTCTATCCATCCGCATGATAGGGCGCCCAAAAATGACATTATAAGCCATAGGGTGGTCCACCACAAAAAAAACTGAACATACTCTGTAGTTGTGTGCTTCTCATCCCGAAGAGTAACAGGTAAGGTGATGCACTCCTTTACCTGAACCGAATGATTAGCGAAGCCATATAAAGGGATCGCCCTTTTCAAAGTTTGCTTTTTCAACCCCATCTTTTGGTATGCTTCCCAAATTAAAACCTCTATAGCACTTCCACTGTCAAATATAATTCTCTTAACTTCAAATCCAGTTGATGTCACCACTATAGGGTCTTTTCCTTTCTTATCACATACTGAATCCTCATATTCCTCATAAAATTTTACCCTCCATTTCTCTTGGGCGTAACCTCTTAGGCGAATTAATAGACATCACACTTCTGAGATGGACCTTCCTCTTTGTGTTAAACGTTTGGTAGAGGATATCAAAAAGCTTGGAAATTTTTATTGCGAAGAAGAAGAGTCGAGATCTACATTGCAAATCAAAATAGAAATATCAAGAATGGCTTGCTTCTAATTTCCATTTTATGAAGAGTGATTCGGTAAAAAAAAAGAAAAAAAACAAACTTTCAGGCTTGGTTTCCTTTTGATTAGGCGGCACACAAGGTGGGCTTTGCCAACAACCCAAACTATCGGGCATTAATTGTTGTGTCACATGCTAGCTGTAAATGCAATGCGATGGATTTTCTCTCTAACATTATCGTTTGTAGAAAAAGCTTATTTATTCTGAAAGAAATCACAACTGCCTAGCCTTTATTGCAAGAGCAAGCCAAGCATAACAGCAGCTCGGTTTGAGCAAAATTAACCAAGGTAGTAGGAAAATAGGTAGCGGCCATGGAAAATAGTAGAGATGGCAAAGTTCAACAGCTACATGGGAAGGATTACGTAGACCCCCCACCAGCTCGCTTGTTGGACATGGAAGAGCTCAAGACCTGGTCCTTTTACAGAGCTCTCCTAGCTGAGTTCGTTGCTACCCTTTTGTTTCTTTACATTTTAGTTGCCACTGTCATCGGTCACAAAAAGCAAACAGGCCTCTGTGACGGTGTCGGTCCTCTTGGTATTGCTTGGGCTGTCGGTGGCATGATCTTCGTTCTCGTCTACTGCACCGCCGGAATCTCAGGTATTCACCGAAACCAATTGCCTTACGTTTTTAATGGAGTATGCCGTTGATGCTTTACATATATAGAATAATTCATTTACACGAGTGCATCAAATGTAAAGTTGAGGTTAAACTTTAAGCAGGTGGTCACATTAATCCGGCAGTTACGTTGGGGTTGTTCGTGGCCCGGAAGGTTTCGTTGTTTCGAGCGGTAGCGTACATGGTTGCACAGTGCCTGGGGGCTATTTGTGGCGCAGGTTTAGCAAAGTCATTAATGAAGCACCCCTACAATAGACTAGGTGGCGGCACCAACCTTGTGGATTCTGGGTACTCAAAAGGTACCGCTTTGGGAGCCGAGATTATTGGCACTTTCGTGCTTGTCTACACCGTTTTCTCAGCCACCGATCCCAAAAGAAGCGCACGTGATTCCCACGTCCCTGTGAGTCTTATAGTAGCAGAAAAGCTAGTCTTTATTCTGAAACTTTATTTTGATGTTATAAGTAAACTAAGTTTTCTGGATGTGGGTTAATTTAGGTGTTAGCTCCCTTGCCAATAGGATTTGCTGTGTTTGTGGTTCACCTGGCCACCATTCCAATCACTGGCACTGGCATAAACCCTGCTAGGAGCCTTGGTGCTGCTGTGATCTACAACAATGAAAAAGCCTGGGATGATCAGGTTTATAGTTAATTTCATTTTCCAACATTATATTTTGGCCATTTGTGATATATGGATGATGATTGAATATTAACTTTGTTTTTCTTTGGGCGGTGATAAAAACAGTGGATATTTTGGGTTGGCCCTTTCATAGGAGCGATTGCCGCAGCAGCATATCATCAGTACATACTGAGAGCTACAGCCATCAAAGCTTTGAAATCCTTCCGCAGCAGCCCTACTAATTAACCTTATCGTCTCCTTAGATGCTGTCTATCCCTAAGTAATAAATAATTTGGATTTCTGTGTTTAATTTTTCTCAGTGTTGGCACTTGTGAGTGACTTGTAACATTACCGCCTTGTTGGATGATTCTTGAATGAAAGGGGAAAAAAAGTCAGTGGAGTAGGTATGCAAATATGAATGCCACGACCAGGCTTGTATAATTAATGAATCGATATCGACATGCTGAACATTCCTACGTTTTTCTTTATTATTTTTTTCCCTTTTTTGCATGCATTGAATTCGCAAAATGGACAGGCAGATGAAGCCTTGGGGAAACCCATTTTCTTGCATTAGAAGACAGCATTACGTGGCTAGACGCCCCAAACTTGCCCTTTCATTTGGGTACTCTAGGATTTATCTATGGCGCAAAATTAGGGCTTGCTTTTCATTCTATAATTTCACATCAATCAATACTGCCACTCTAACCAAACACCAACTCAATTAAATAATAATAATATTCTTAAATAAATTATAATTTTTTTAGAGTATTTTTATTATTTTTATATCTTTTTACACAATAAATAGCAAAATATACCAAGTTAAACCTTTATAATTTTAAACATTTATACAAAGCACCATTTATTATTTATTATAAAATTATATTCTTTCACCCGCACATGCCTAAGTTTAGCATATTTTAAATTAGGAGTTGAATGTGTAGGTGCAAGTCTACCAACCATTCACAATATTTACATTTATGTCACCAGTCAACTTCACTTCCACAAGTACGGATATATGATAGAGGTATATAAAAATAAAAGCTCTATATAATTAAACAAACTACATATATGGTACCCGAATTTTCTGAATCAATATAAATTTATGTATAGTGAAATCTGAATTAAAAACACTATGCATATTAATCTTTAAATTTATCATTATAATTAAAATATCATTTGATTTTTAATAAATACATTAATAATATAATTTTTTATTCAAATCATGGTTACGTCATAAATCTAATATATATATATATTTAAAAGTTGGAATAGCTTAGAAGAGGTCTTTCCCTCACATTTCCATGCATGCCTAGTAGGGGTGTTCAATCAGTTAACCGACCCTTTTAAATCATTAACCGTTAACTAAATCGAAATTAAAAAAAAATTAATCGAACCAAATTTTTTTGGTTAATTCAATCGGTTAACCGAATTAACCGAAATTTATATTTTTTTTATTTTTGGTTAAAATAAGTATAGAACATATAAAAAAATTAACCGACTTAACCGACCGATTAATTTATATTTTCAAAAAATGAACCGAATCGACCGAATACTTATATATTATAATATTATTTATTAAATTTGGTTAATTCGGTTAACCGACTGATTTCGAACCGAATTAACCGTTAACCAAACTTCTAAAATATTATTAACTAACCCCCGACCAAATTAATTCGGTTTTACCCGAAATTTACACACCCCTATACCTAGTGAGGTTCCACAAGCTACGGTAGGATATTGACTAACTATTTCCATGCACATTGTCAAAAAAGGGGCCTCCAAAAATGTCAGCATTACCTAAAACCTTTCCTCTCTCATCTATTATGATTTGGATGCTTCATATTTAATTACTTCAATGAGATAAAAAGGTCAGCAGCACTTTAAATGTTTTCCCATTAACCTCAGATTTTTTCCCCCTTATGTAATGAACTTGAACCAAAGATTTTCCACTTGTCCAAGAAAAAAACAAAAGAAGAACGCACATGCTCACACATATATAGGTATATATAGCAATGAACTTAACATTCTTTGAGTCGATGTGAACATTATGATGATATTGAAATATTACTTGGCACCCAATAAACTACGTGGCTTCACATTTTTTTTCCAGTGTCGTGAATAATATAATACATTTAGAAACATCAAATTAACTCTAATTAAATTGGTAAAATATCATGGAGATCTTGTACTAGGAGTTAGATTGTATTTTGTTTCCTCAACTAAAAAATTGGCAATTTAATATGTTAAATCAAAAAACGAATTGATCATTCTTTTAAAAATTTCATCCATTTCTACTGTCAAGTGATGTTGCGGTTGACTGAACAATCAAACAACGACATGTAGTGTGTCACGTGTAATTCATGCTGATTTGACTTTTATCAAGTCAACAAATATTTTTAAAAAAATCTTTAAAATAAACATTTTTTTAAAAGAAATATTCAAAAATAATAATAGAAATTTATTTGAACACTATAGAAAATTATTAAGAATCTAATTCTCAATCATTTTTAAATAGTTTTCAATAAAATTTAATAATTATTTGAGAAACTACTTGTAACACCCCAATACTCGACCCAATCGTCAAGTCCAAGCTACAAGGTGTCACATTCGTTGCCAGAACAACTACAATCAATAACATTCAATCCAACGTCATTATACATTTAAATACAAGTAAATCATGCGTATTAAACAATACATAATCATTTTTGGGTCTTATATGAGCTTACAAAAACTCTTTTGTTAATCCGAGGTAGAAATGATCAAATTGTAAAGGTTAAAAATTTTTGAGTTGATTTCACGATTTCGAGGTTTCCTCATCGCGACATTACTCTCTGACTTAGGTTCATTGTAACCTCCAGGCTACGTCGTCGCAACATGAATCCTGAGTCATTTCTCATCGCAACGTGACAAATTGTTACATCAAAAATCAACTTGTTACAAGTTTGAGTGACTTGAAATCACACATATATATTCCCATACAACCAATTTATCAGCATCCCAATTGAAATCAAGTCAACATATGCCAAAATGTAATTCACACTAACATCAACTACCAATTCTATCTTCAACAATTTACCATACAAAACCAACCAAAAATCCTAGGTACATGCCACATGCAATTCAAAAGGTACATTACAAACTTTGTTGATTCGGAGAATCGATTCTTGGATGTTGGAATGACTTCTTAAAATTTCGAGGTTCATTTATACCTACACACGGAGAAAACAAATCATGCACTGAACAATAATGCTTAGTGGTACATTTACAATTTAAGGTAGATAAAACATAAGCATTAACATTAAACTTCAAGCTAAAACATGCAATCTGTACATAACATCTAGCCAATACATATGCTAGTTATCAACCTTTCCAATATCAATCAAAACACATAACCATATTGGTATCAAATACCAAAACAACATATCCAATTTAGACCAATTACAATTTACCTATCAATAGCCAACATTTCCTTACAGACCAATTCAATATTAGCCATAAATCAAACATTCTTTATAACATATCATCAACATTACATTATCCATGTAATATGACACACAATTCATTTACTTTGTTGTCATCTTATTCAGCTCGTTTCTAGAATATGTCGACTCATTTGCGTTCATTTTGGCCCCTAGGGCTCAATTTTAATTGATTTATGTAATTGTCAACATGTTTCAATCCATCCCAATTTCACATATATACATAATTGGTTCAAAAGCATCATATATTACCATATTCACATCATTTACCAAACTTATAATTTACAACCCCTATTAACCTTACTCGAACTTGAATGGATACTCGGATTGTCCAACAAACACACCAAACTAGCACCGAAGTGAATTATCAGATAAACCGAAGTAGGGTAACTAGCATGTAATGTGCATACTAGTGTACAAAACACATCTTGGCACACAAAGCGCATACTGATGCACGAAGTGCATCCTAGCGCACAAAGCGTGTATCTGGCACATAAGGCGCATCCTGGTGCATAAGAGCATAATCACGTACACAACTCAATCCTATGGTATGCCAACTCTATTTGACACAGGCCAAATAGCTAATAGGGTACCATATTCAACTCATTTACAATTTAGTACAGTTACCATTTATCAATTATATTGACAATCCAATCAATTAGCATATCACATAAGATTCATTTCATTCAATAAATTTTCATCAAATCTTATAGCACATATCATATTCTGAGCAATTCATACTTAAAACTTATTTAATTTATCCCGTCATTTTGGCAAATCCACAATTAAGCTCAATTCATTAGATTTTATTATCACATATTTCTAAATACAGTTAACATGGAGATGTAATCAATTAAAACGACCTTAAATCATAAATGTACAAACCATGGTCTTACGTCTCTCATCGACAACTCTCGTTTTTCCTTTACCTCTTAAAGCTTTCGTGTCAACATTAGCTACAAATAATCACAAAACATATCATACAATCAATTTCTATTCAATTCATAACCAATTACCAATTTACACATACTTTGCAAATTATTCAATTTAGTCCCTAAAACCAAGAAAAACACAACTTTCAATTTAGGGCTTCAGATTGAAATTCGATTTCACTACAACTCATCAGGGACCTTCTATTTTCTATTCCTATCAACATTTCATATCAATTTTTTATTTTATTTAATTTCGTCTCTAATGTACAAAACTAACAACTAAGCTTTACAATTAAGTCCTTTTCTTAAACTAAGATTAATTTCTAACAACTTCACACCAATTTCATTCAATTCTCAACAATGACAACTTTCAAAAACATTAAAAATTTTACAAACTAGTACATAGGCTAGCTAAATCAAGCTCCCATGATTCAATTTCCATAAAAATCAAAGAAAAATGGCCAGGGAACTTACTTAAAATCAAAGCAGAAAGTGCAAGGATTCAAAAATGATGTTCTTCTCTTAGGTTTTCCTACTTTGGCCAGTTGGAGAAGATTTTTATCATCTCTCCTTCCACTTAAATTCCTTTATATATGTGTAATTAAGCTTTGTTTAATCTAAATTAACTTTTAATTAATCATTTCTTATAATTTTAACTAAAGTTAATTAGTTTAATCACCAATCATCATTACAATCCACAATCAGCTATTTTAAAATGGTTTATTAACCATTTTGGCTCTTTGGATAATTACAATTTAAGTCCCTAAGCCATTTCCTAATTAAAAATCTATAACGATTAAACTTTACAATTTAGTCCCTGAGCCTTAATTAATCATAATTTCAACTAAATTGCTTATCCAAATTTCAATTCATATATGCACTAACTCCGTAAATATCCTTATTTAATAGAAGGACTAAATTGTAATAGAAGGACCAGTTCACTTTTTAATAGAATGACCAGTTCACTTTTTAAATCTAACATACATGGACTAATTTAACCATTTTTTGAGTAGAGTGGGCAAAATATAATTTGATTCCTAATACAGAGGCCTTTATGGTACTTTTACCACGTTGGATTTTTATGTTTTTTCCAAACAAAAAAAAAACTTCCACCTCGAATATTACATTCAACGTCATTGTTTAATGATGAATTTTTAACAGAATGATCAATTTACACTTTTTCAAATGCACAGGAGTTAATTTACCACTTTTTTTTTAAATAAATGAAACAAAATACAATCTAACTTTTAATGCAATACCTCCATATTACTTTTACAAAATAAATTTCTTATATCCTAACCCCATACCATAAATTCTAGAATTAGTCCTATTCTCATAACTTATATAATACAACCTAAAACTCTAAACCTTAATTTCTATATAATCCTAAATCTTAATTCAATCCAAAATACTGAATCACTGTATCTTAAAGCCTTATATCTTAGCCCCTATCCTAAATCACAACCTTAAACTTTAAATTTTAAAATCTTAAACTCCAAATATTCCCATTAATTATTTAACATAAAATTTAGGATAATTAAAATTAAAATACTGTTAAAGAGAAATTATATAATAAGTAAATGATATTGATTAACAATGCTTTTAAAAAATATATAAAGCACACCATTTATCAAATAAATGTCCAAATTTTGATTTCTCATAATCATTTATATTTTTTTGGCATAATGACTTATTTGGTCCTCCAATTTTTTAAAAAAAAAATATTTTATTCTTCTATTTAATTTTTCATCTTTTATAATCTTTAAATTTGTGTTTTTTAAATCAAACCACCCCATAATGGATAGAAAAATTAATTTCTTTTAAGTTTGTTGATGTAGCATACACTTTGATTGTCATGTGAATGACACGTCAGCAATTAATTATTTTTTTTAAATTTAAAAAAAAATTAAATGATGACATGTTATCCACATGGAAGTCCACATGTATGCCACATCATTAAAGCAGTAATTTTTCCATCCATTTTAAGGTGATTTGATAAAAAAAATGCAAGTTCAAAGACTAAAAGAGAGGAAAAATTAAATGGAGAATTAAAATGTCTTTTGTTTGTGTGTAAAATTTGAGGGTCAAAAAAGTCATTATACCTATTTTTATTTTTTTAGAAATCAATGTACATCTTTTATATTAGTTTTATAATCGTGAAAATTTTATATTAGTTCGAACTTGAATTTTTTATTTGAAAGTGCAATGTCTTATTATTATACTCAACACTTTCGTTCAGAATATCTATATTTGAACTATACAAATATATATACTTTAGTTTCACATTTGAATCAGTCATAAAACTAGAAGACCAAGAAAGGGAGGAGGATTGCATTTATTGAGAAAAGAGACATTCTTCCTTTTGTGAAGAAAGGATATGTATAATCATTCAAAAAAAAAGAAAAAAGGAAGAAAGCTTTGAAAGGATTAATATGGAAACAATGGCTTGATGATGAAAATGCTATGTACAAGAGACATCTGATCAGTCCATTTTTAACTGATGATATTTACAGACAAAAATCCACAATAAAATTAGAAAAAGGAAATAAAAGTCTACCAAAACTTCCCAAGAAAAGAGTAGTTGCCCCATTTCAAGGCTGTTGTTGCCTGTTGTGGACCATTAATGCTCAAACAGGGGAGGCAGAGGCGATGCCAAATTTATCTGAAAACTTGCCTCGGCTTAAGGGCGAGAGAAGCTCCATTTGATGAATGAAATTCACGTCATGAACCAAGGGATTGCCTGTTCGCCCTGGTGGCGACCCTCCATAACAGGATGGCGAGCACCCATTGCAACTTGATTCTCTTCCCTCGCTTGTCTACTTGATAATTCGTATACAGATAGATATTAGAAATCATCATTTCCCATTTTCATTCTTTGAACAATGCCTCGTAATAAAAAATATTTTCTCAAGTTATAGTGACTAACCTTCACGGTAATCATGTTTAGAACTCCACTTCTCCCATCAGTATAGGGTTGTCTGTGATTGTAGGTTTGGTTATACTAAATAGTAGGAATGAAATGATATTTCAGAGAAGGGGGCATTTGTAATAGGAACATGTTTGATTAAAAAGATAGAAAGGGCAATCAATGAAACAAACCTGTGTTTGGTACATCGGAGTGGTTTGAGACAGTCAGGAATAGCAGGTCCAAGGCGACGAGGTTTGGGGCAAAGGGGCTGCTCATTACCTCCAAAACCAAACTTGGTGGTGTCTGAATCAAGGAGATTGCTTTTAACAGGAAAGTGCTGCATACTTCTGTCTTGGATTCGGCCTTCCTCTCCAAACAAGGAAGCGAAATTCGAAGTCACAAGCAAAAAACACAACAGTAACTTGTGACTTTATGTTTTTCTTTTTTCTTTAATATTAAGCTCTCATTCAAATGGAAATAAATAAATAAACCATCCTTTTTAAATTGAAGACTGGGCAGGCAATGCCACCCATTGAAAGAGAGAGAATAGAGATGAAAGAAGCCGAAGCCACATTGGGTTGTAGAGAACTTGCACAAGTGAAGGAGAGACATATTTTGCTTGGCTAAGAGTGGATATAGGAAAGGTCTTGAGAGAGACTCTTGACTATATGTAGCTGCCATTGGCTTCCAGCTCCTAGTTTTCCTCTATTTCTCATTTTTGCCTATAAATAATTGCGCCCAAGTTTCCTCACCTGGAATTTTTCTCCTCCCATTTCAGGATTATCAATTAATATAATAACTTCATTATTTCATACATACATACATATACGATTCTTAATGCAAACTCAGATAAAGGCAAAGTCATGTGTTGCAGCACGTATAGATTATATAATTGGATACTTTAGACCTTGTTTCTTGTTCTGTTTAAATAATAACAAAATAAAATAAAATAACAAGGTTTGTTGTAAGAATCACGTTTTAATTAGACCTCCACCTAAGGCTGGCTGGCTGCCATTTTTCACACAATTCTCCTCCCTACTTTAGGATTCACTGAGAGAAAAGTCCTCCATAAGAGGATTACTTTTTACATTTATAACCCTTTTGGGTTCTTTTTATTGATGTGCTTCTCTTTTTTGGATTAATTTATTCACTTAGGTAATGAAATTTATTTTGCATAATAATTTAATAAATATGTAAAAAATAAATAATAATTACAGCATTATTTATATAAACAATAAATGATTACATATACAATAAGAATAAAATATTATACATATTATTATTTTATTACTGAAATTATACTTAACAGATTTTTAGTAATGTTATATAATAATTACATCGTTATTTATATAAACAATAAATGATTGCATATGCAATAAAAATAAATTTAAAAATATTATACATATTGTTGTTTTATTATTGAAATTATATTTTAACATATTTTTAATAATTTCGTAAATATAAAATAATCCAAAATTTTCATTATATACAATTTTTAGTTTAATAGCTACTTAATAATTTCTTTTTCATTATCATCTCATTGCTAATATTGTGATTGAATCTATATATATCACCCTTGATTTTACTCTTAACATTATACTATTGAATATTATTGTTATAGATCATTAATGTTCATTCTATTCGAAAGAACTCTAATTGAATATTAGAAAAATTATTACTAAAATATAACGGTTTTGAGGAGTGTAGAACATTTCTCTTAAGGTTTTAAAATACTTACAAATACAACAAAACCCTCAACACTTCAAGCAAAACAGTGAAAATGGTTAACAAAAAAGCTATTTATATAGACATCCAATAAGTGTATATTTTCGTGAGATATCTTTTCATATAGATGTATCTTGTAATAAAATACCCTTTTATAGGGTTGTATTGTTTTGAAAGTAACTTTATATAAATTTATATCTTTATATGATAACTTTAGGTACAAAAGTTACTTCTTTACAACACATCTATCTGGTAATAATTAAAATTAGTTAGACTTTTCTAGATAAAAAAAATTACTATTACATACCAACATTATAAACTACTAACAATCCTCCCTTAATTTAAAATGTTAGTAACTTTATAAACTTTCACACAAACCGATATTATGCGTACAAGATGATCTCTTAATTTGAGACATTAATTAGCAAATGTATTTTAGTGTTCTAATGAAGTTGTTGGTCTCGAAGATTGAACCACAACTCCTAATATTAGAAGTTGCAATAACATCACATATATTATTCATTTATATTTTTGTCAGAGGTTGTTCATTTTTAGCACTAATATGGACATGTGCTCATCTTACTCATAATAAACATTTACAAGAGAGGCCTTACCTCTACTTGTTGAAGTGATGTCACTTATGTTTATATAGGTAGAGTTCCTTTAATGTCTCCATTGCTTTAGACATTTAAATAATAAACAAAGAAATCCATTAAGAGAATTCAAACTCATCCTTTATATGCAATCGACCACACTAGTTTTCATTAAACTTATTTTTAGAATGAGTTTTACTAGTGCATCACATACGCATAATGATAACTTGTTTTTACCCACTAAATTTTAAAATCAGAGGTTACTAATTAAAAATTGGGTTCCCATTATCGATGTCTAATAATAGGGTTGAAACTAATTCTAATTGTAGTACTAATAAAAAATAATTTTTTCCTTGCATTTGTTGGAAAAATTGTAATTTTTGGAAACTTTGAGGCATATTCTCAATTGGTAAAGGTGGAGAGTTGAATCATAAAATTATGGTTTTATATTCTACTCCATGAGACCTTTTCAACGCTATATCATATACTGAAAATGGTTAAGTGATGAATGAGAAATTGATGTTCAAAGTAAGCTACTTGTGAATATTTGTTGAGGAAAAGAAAAACTTAGATACCGCATTTGTTAAATTCCAAGTGTAAGATGTGTATATATATGAGAACCCACTTAAAAGGTAATTGAAATGATTAAGCTTGGAACCTTGTCTTGCGCACAGGGGGGTGTAGATCCATTGGGGCACACTCGTACGATGTGGGTGACGCGAAATGTTCAGCCTAAAATGGGTCTACGGATATTTTAGCCCAACATGAAATTTACTTTTCTCAGCAAGTATACAAAATCTGATTTAAAAGGATATTTATGGATATTTCCAAAAATTCCTCCATATTGAATGCCTAATAAAGCTTAGTAAGTTTGTTTAGAATTTAATAAATGTTTCAAGTCAAACATAGGTTTAATCAGTATTAAACATAGAGAATTCATTATATACAGCTTATAACAGTAATTAACAACCAATTCAGTATACTCGGTGGACATTGTTCGATTTAAGTTTTCATCAATATATCTATAGATTCCTCCTCGTTCGAGTTTCACTTAGTATAACAGTAAGATTTTCTCGATTGAGCTTCATTCAGTATAATGGTAAGATTTGCTCGATTGAGCTTCATTTAGTAGGATCAATAGATATGGCTCGGTAGAGCATACTTTCAGTATATGATACAACATTCATTAAGAGAATGTTAACAAGAATGTAAGCATTTTAGAAGTATAAATAAACATACAAACTTACTGGACTGATTTGCAGAAGATTCCAAGGTACAGGGACTACTCCACAGTTTTCCCTTTTCCACGATTATCAGCACATTCTTGATCTAAAAATAATAATTTCATTCCATCAATTAGAATACCAACACAATTTAATTATTCCATGCAACTAGGTTCTTTTTGAAAAATTACCTATTTGCCCCTTAACTTTCTATTTTTATTCAATTCAGTCCTTAGGCCCTAATCATGCAATTTACCCAATTTTCCTAAACACCCATGATAACCAAATGTTCTATAACTTCATATCAGCCCCTATTTTCAATAATTTCACCTCAACTACAAGCAATTTATCATTTAATCAATTTAGCCCATAAACATTAAAATCATCAAAAACACTTTTCAAAATAATCTAATCTATCAACAAAGCTCCATATTTCATTATAAGCTTTAAGAAATAACTTCATTCATCAATGGAAACTTTTATAACATTTAACAGTTTCACAAATTGGTCCTCAATTTAGCTAGACCAAGCTGATACGAACTCAAAAATATAAAAATTATTAAAAATAGGCATCAATACACCTACCAAATCAAAGCTTCAAATCAAAGCATGAAAACCCTAACATTTTCTTTCTATTGTCGTGGGGAAGATGAGAAGAAAATGAAAATTTCCTTTTCAATTTAGGTTTAGTTTATTATATATACTATGGCATTTTTATAAATATTTAAACTTTCTTAATTAAGTTTTAATAAATCATTAATTAAGTCTAATTAAACCACTTAATTAAGCATAACCTCATCAAATCCCACTAACTAATTTCCCATGGGTTAAAATTTTCATTTAGTCCCTTTAATTTAATTACTCAACCTTTGCATTTTTTACAATTTAGCCCTTTTTACTTATTAAACTATCTAAACGATAAAATTTCTTAATTAAAATTTAATATGACTCTATAGAGCTCGTAAATGTATTAATTAAATAATATTTACAAAGTATTTCATCGGAATTATGGTTTCGAAACCACTGTTTTCGATACTACTAAAAATCGGGCTATTACAACATATCATATTCATACAAACCTAATCATCTTTTTCTTTCATACACTTACTTTGAATTCTTTTAGCTTCAATATAACATGACTCATAGAATCCTTTACGTTATTATTGTTTTAATTAAATTCATACACCATACATTCAATTTGTAACATATTGAACCTAATTCTTTGAAATATAAACAAAGTTAACATGAATACTTACTCTTTTGACAATAACTTCATTTTTCTTTGCAACTCTTTCGTCGTTGCTTTCTCACTTTCATCATTAACTTTCACTTTTCTACCAACTTTCTCCATTTCTAACTTCTAGTCTCTTGTTCCAAGATTAATAAACATACTCTTTAGGGTCTACCTACATTTTTCCTCTTTGATGTCTATGGAAATTCTCAAGAATTTAGAGTGAAATAGTAAAAATGAATGACAAGGAACCAAATTGTAAGAAAGATAAAGTTTCATTTTTATTTATAATGGTGGCGACGTTGGGATGAAGAAGCATGAAGAGAGTTCTTCATGTTTCTATAAAAATATCTTTATTAATTAAATAAAAAAACTCTAATCAATCATATTTTGATACCATTTTCACTAATTATTATCATGATATAATATCTTAATATTCCCGTTTGTGTCATTTCTCACTTTTGATAAAATTGTAATTTAGTGTCTCTTATTTTTCTACTTATTCAATTTGGTTCCCACTCACTAATTTATTTTATGCTTTGAGTCCTTTCCTCATTTGGGGTATTTGCACTTTTGGTCATCCAACTTTTTCCATATTTATATTTTCACACAATGAATTTTGAATATTTACACTAAGGCTGCAACACTTTTCATATTTTTACAATTTAGTTTGTCTTAAATTAATAAGGCATGTCATATTTCTTGATTCAACCTCCTTTGACATCCAACGACCTTCCTTTTATTAAGCTTATGCCATATCTCTCTTTACTGAAAAATTTACTACACACGATTTCAACTTAAAATGTCATTTTTATGGTATAACGATTTTTGAGACGTTACACGCACAGCTAATACTACACTGGTGCAACCTCGGAAAAACCTTTTATTAAGCCTCTTTATATTAGTCACTAGTTTGTATTTAACCAGAAGCTAAAAGAATCGTCGCACTCACTCTTCCAAAAGAACTAGCCAACGCTGCTCCTTGGGACCCCCCGGAGCAAATTATAAGCATTGGCCACTTTTAGTTTTCCATCAGAGTGGTCCTTCCAAATATAAATTTCATTTATTGATTAGGTTTTGGTATGAAAGAGTTATTTATAGTAGAAGAAAAATTATGGGTGCTGAGGATTTTTTAAATTAAAATTAGAGTGCTGTGAGGGCAGATCAAAGATATTGATTCAAGTAATTAGGACCTTGAATCATCTTAAATTGTACCTCCATACCCAAGAATGAAACATGAGTTTCGTGTGAAGCGTATCAACTCCGATACATATTAACCTTAAAAAATGGCTAAAATTCCCAAAGCAACATTTTAAAAAATAAACCTTATTTTTTATAAAGCAAAAATAAACCATATTTAAATAATAATAATAACCCAACTTCTAATAGATTATCAATCAGCATAAAAGAATTAAAAAAAAAGTAATTTCTTTTTTATCTTAGATGGAATTCAATTAAAAAAAAAACCTAATTTTAAACCTGGAATTTCAAATCTAGATCGAGCTGTAACTTCTTAGAATTGAGCTCGGCGGTCCGTTCCCAGTTCCCTCGAAACCGAAAATTCTTGTTCATTTCCCAATTTCAAATCAGTGATTGAATCGAATCGATCCTCATCTTCTCTCATTCCACATATTCAAAGGTACACAATTCCTACTTTGTTTCAAATTCGGATCTAATACACGCCCTTTTCTGAATTTCCATTGAAACATTGATTTCCTTGCTTCCATTTCCCCCGATTTCAATGACATCTATCAATATAATTCTCGTTTGCTTTAGCATTTATTCTTTCTTCTTGCATGATGAACAAAAGCATTAAGCGAAAATTTAGACTCTGGAGAAGTTTCTCATCTTTGGTTCATCTTGATCAAAAAGCGGCGGTTGAGAGCATTGCTTGAACTTTGACTTTGTCCTCTATCATACATTAAGTTTCCAATAGCTCTTAAAGAATAGGTGCTACTAATTAGCTTCCTGATCTGCTAGTTTTATGGTTAATAGCTTCAAAATTCGTTTTTCATTTAAAATCTTTAGATTGCAGCTGATGTTTGTGTTGCTGTTGTTGCATAGTGTGTGATAATGTCTGGGGAGGGAGTTGAGGAGGTTATTCAAGTGCCTGAAACTCGGGAAGACGAGTCTTTGAAGCCCGAGGCTCAATTTTCTGAAACAAATGGAGATCTTTCCAAGGAAAATGCTGAGTTTGATGCCAACTTGAGTTCAGATGACGCTCATGACAAGCTTTTACAGACAGTTACTGAACTCAAATTCGAGAATGAAGTAATAAAGTCTCAGCTGGAGAGCTTCAAAAATTTCCAATCAGAAAATGATGTTCCGTCACAACAAACTAATGTAAGCGGAAAGGAAACTAAGTTTTCGGCAGATGTAAAAGAACTACATGATAGAATAGAATCTTTGAGCAGAGAACTCGATGAAGAAAAACAAACACGAGTTGCAGCAGAAGAGGCTTTAAAGCATCTTCGAGAGGTCTACTCAGAAGCAGATGCTAAAGCTCAAGACCTCTCTGGCAAGCTTGCTGAAGGTCTGAGATGTCCATTACTAAAACTTGCACCTTATTTATATTTTAAAAATACTAGAGGAATTAGCTCTGTAAAATTGGCTCATTGTAAACTGAAAACTTGTTTTCTCTAAGAACATTTGAGATAACAAGAGAAGAACACTCTGTTTTTGGTGTAATACATGTTATTATTTCTGCTAACTCTGTTCTGATCCTTGAGTGTATACCATTGATCATCGTGCAGCTCAAAAAAAGTTGGATCAAGAAATAAAAGAGCGTGAGGAGAAGTACAATGAGCTTGACTCCAAATTTAACCGGCTTCACAAGCGTGCAAAACAGCGCATTCAAGAGGTTCAGAAGGTGAATTTTGTCCTTTGATTTTTTTTTTCTTAATGTTGTTAAAATTTCATATCAAGAAAATTTCATATCAAGAGAAATAGTGGAAGGAAAGTTTCATGTTTGCATGGGAACTAAGTTAGATTTCTGTTTGGAGATTGTTATTTTCAGGAAAAAGATGACCTTGAGGCCAGGCTTCGTGAAGTTAATGAAACACTTGAGCAAGCATCATCCCAACAGTCAGGTCTGCAGCAAGAGCTTGAGCGCACACGTCAACAAGCAAATGAAGCATTGAAAGCAATGGATGCAGAGAGGCAGCAATTAAGAAGTGCAAACAATAAGTATAACCACTGTTGAACTACATGATTCTAGCAATGAAGTTGAACAAAAAAAAGTGCTTATCCTTCATAATGAATCTCATTGTCTTAACGCTGATTGATAGAGTGTATAAGAGTTTTGTTCCTTATTATCACTCTTATAATTTGGATGCCATTAATATCCAGACTCCGAGACAATATTGAGGAATTGCGCCGTTCAATGCAACCTAAAGAAGATGCAATTGAAGCATTGCAGCAGTCAATTTTAGAGAAAGATCAGGTACTATATTGTTATGTACATACAATTTAATGTGTTTGGTTTTGAACAATATTTTGTGTGTTCCAATATCAATATGTTTCATGCATATTTGTGCTTTTTGGAAGACCATCAAATCTCTAGCTCCTTTTTTCTGTCTTCTCATTACTGTTCAAGGCATATATTAGGTCTGTAAAAGCTTAAACAATTCCTTATTACAACTCAAAACTTATTGCATCATCAATTTGACCAAGTACTTCTACTTGGTAAATTCAATTGTGAACCTCTGAAAATGGAACAGAGTTAACATTAACATCAGTTCCTATGAATGAATTAATGTTTTGTTGCTTTGTCTTTCTAGTGAACTTTACTGCTGAAAATCTTGATGGAATCTATCTTATGCATGCTCACATTTAGATGTTGGAAGACTTGCAAGGACTACTACAACTTGCGGATGAAAAAAGGCAAGCTTCACTGGCAGAGGCAGCTGCTAAACATCAGAAGGTAAGTTGGACAGGCGTATAATGTGCCAATCATGGTTAAGATGCTAACTAAGAGCTTTCTCTTCTTTCTGGTATACCATGTGAGCATGGTGCTTTAGTTTTTCTGATGCTTCTCTCTTCTTCATCAGAATATAGAGAGCTTGGAAGCACAACTTGCTGATGCTTTATCCGATAGATCTAAGGCCACTGAAACAATTTCTTCCATGCAGGTAAGATTTATTGTCAGAGCATTTTGTTTTAGTCGGAGACTAGACACATTCTTCAAGCCCTTTGCCTAAAGTATTAACCTTATTTACTTATTTTGTATGCTTCAGGACAAAACCCCGGGGGGGGGGGGGTGTTGTGGCTTGTTCTTTTTCATTGTGTGTGTGTGTCATTTCTAGGCTCTCTGAATACTAAGCGTTATGGATACATACTTTTGCAGGTGCTCTTGGCAGAGAAAGAGTCTAAAATTGCTGAGATGGATGCAGCTTCAACTGGTGAAGCTGCACGATTAAGAGCTGTTGTAGAATCTATTAAAGGAGAGCTTGCCCACCTGAAACATGAGCACGTATGAATCAAACTCTTAAATAAGTTAATGCTATTAATGAGAATAAAATTGTTATTATACACAAATATAGTGGGTTAACATTTGTTTTCCTTATTATCAAACAAACCATGTGATATTTTCAGGAAAAGGAAAAGGAGAGCTGGGAAGCTGCCTCTCTGGCATTTAAAACAAAACTGGAAGTTGCTGAGAGTAACTGCATTCGTGCTGAAATAGAAGCTGCTAAAATGAGAAGTATAGAAATTTCAGAAGGAACTATTGTAATTCTGTATTTGTTACTCATCTGCAAGAGAATGAAATTCCATTTTACTTGTTGGATAGGTCAGCTGGAGCTAGAGGCATCTCTGCAAACCCAGATGCTAAGTACTAGAGAAGCTGAGCTAGCAGCTGCCAAAGAAGAGGTATTAAGTTTATCTGCAGCTCATTTTTTCAGTTAGTTCTTTTCCTGCAATTTATACTTTGGTTCAGCTGACCTGGGCAAGATGTTAATATTGTTTAAGGATGTAAATCTATTGTTTAAGCTGAATGTTTATGCTCATAACAGACATAAATATCTAGCAAAACCTTATATGTCCTGTTTCTTGTTTTGCAGGTTAGCCGTCTTGAAAGGGAATTTTCCTCTTATAAAATTCGTGCACATGCACTTCTCCAGAAAAAGGATGCAGAGCTAGCAGCAGCTAAAGAGTCTGAGCAAACAAAAGCCCTCGAAGATGCATTAAAAGTAAAATATTGTAATAGAAGATAATGATGATAGCTTTGTTGTCTACATTTTGTCTTTCTTTAAAGGATAAATGGAAAACCATTTCTTTGATTACTGCAGGAGGTAGAAAGAGAATTGTCATTGGTATCTGCAGAAAGGGATACAGTTCGTCAAGAGCTTCAGGATATTTTACGCAATCATGACAAAGAAATTGCAGAAAGGTAGCATCATAAGTTAATCCATGATGAGAACTTTATGTTCACCATTTGTGGTTTGAATTCTATACTGAAGTTTTCACTCTGCTTTGTACTAGAGATGCTGCACTTGAGAACACCAAACAACAGATCAAAAGTTTAGAGAGTAATCTTCATTCTGCTAATGCTCGCCACCAATCAGAGAAAGCTGCATGGGAAATAGACCTTAAAAATTTGGAAGAAACTTGGCGATGTAATGTTTCTATGCATTGCAAAATTTCTTCCATTTTCTTCCTTTATTTTCCTTTCTCCTTAAATATGCTTCTCTTTTGCACTTTAAATAAAGTTTCATTTATAATTTCTGATTTTGCAGACAGATGTGAAGCACTTACTGCAGAAAATGAAGCATCCTCTGGTGAAGATACACGAAAAGAATTAGAGGAGACAAAACTACAGTACAAGCGGTTGAAGGTATCTAGAATTTGGCATCCTCCTTGGATGATGACATAACTTTTTTTCTGTTTTTATTGAGTAGATTCTTTACTTGCAGGAAGAGCATGCATCATTACGAGATCTTGCTGATAAAATGATTGAGGAGAAGGATAAAGAAATTTCTAGACTTTTGGATGACAACAAGAATCTTCAACGATCTCTGGAGTCAAGACAACTGGTATGTTTCCCTTTCTCTTGTATGGTTGTCGACCTTACCTGAAATCTCAACACCCTTGAGATGTGTTTTGCATTTCTTTAAAGTTTGGGCTTACAATGAAGTGAAATTTTCAGGTTGATCACACTGAGAATTACAACACAGGTATGATGAGTACTTATGTGGTACTACTTGCAAATATTTATTCTACTTTTAGATAGAAACTTAGATTATTTTATTTTATTTTAATCTATTCTTTCATGGAGCTCTGATGTTTAACGTTGGTCTTTTCAGCCACACAAAAACAAGATGCTCCAAATCTAAACACCTCTGCAGCAGAACAGCAGATTCTGGTAGCTTTATATTTCTGTTTCTTTTTACCAGGGTGGGGAGGGAGGGCTTTTGACTTAAGAATTTTTCCCTTTTGATAAATCTTCTATGGAGTTAATTTTTTTCAAAACCATATATTAGTGAAATGATTTTATGGTAACTTGTCCTCCAAATTTAGCTTTTAGCAAGGCAGCAGGCTCAGAGGGAGGAAGAGCTGGCACAATCACAGCGACACATTTTAGCCCTTCAGGTTAGTAATGCCCATTCTATTTTAATTAATTTCCACAGTTTGGTTTGTTGATGCATGCTCAATGCAGGAAGAAATTGAGGAGCTCGAACGTGAAAATCGTCTCCACAGTCAACAGGTATGAAGAAGTCTAGACTTATGCTGTTTCATTGTGTGTTGTATTTGTACCTCTGATCAGTCCTCATAGAAGTCTTGGTGTGGGAAATTGTCTGTTATCTGATGAAGGCAAGATTGCCACGGGTAGAAAGCGAACTTAATGAAATGAAATGGATATTCTGGCATCGCTTCAAACTTTTACTTCACTTTGAAATTATTTTATTTTTTTCAACTAAGAAGATTACATTCTATCCTTTACATTTATCACACAGGAAGCTATGCTGAAGGAGGAACTTCGCAACATGGAAAGGTCGAAAAGGAGAGAAGGTGTTGATATGACGTATCTGAAAAATGTAATCATAAAGCTTCTTGAAACAGGTACCACCTTTCAGAGTTACAGTTACAGTCGGCCTTAGAAGTTGTGTTAATTTCACCTGCCTTATTCCATTAAAATGTCAAAGTATCAAAATCAATGCAAATAATTTGTTTTTTGAACCTTTGCTAATTATTTGAATAGGTGAAGTGGAAGCTCTACTACCTGTTGTAGGAATGCTTCTTCAATTTAGTCCTGAAGAGGTAAATTTCTATTATACTGCTTGATGCTTAAGTTCATGATATTAGGCAAATGTTCATACATACTATGCTACAATATAATATAACGCCACAATTCTTTAACTTTAGTGATGAAATCTTGTAAGGGTCGATACATGGAAATTATAAACGTACTAATGAAGAATCTCGTTTTGTACAGATGCAGAAGTGTCAACAAGCCTACCGTACCTATACCGACGTTCCATCAAGCCCAGCAAATGAAGCATCAGGAGGACCAACCCTTTCTCTTTTCTCAAGATTTTCATTTTCTTAAAACAATATAAAATTCTTCTGTTTGATGATCCATCTGCTTGTCTATCCAGCTTCACCCACAGACGGTGTCTGCTCAAGGCTGCAGCCAGTGAAATATTGTTTTTTTTTTTGGTTCTGTAACATTCCAAGTCATAAATTACGTAAATGATTCAGTTGTAAAAGAACACTCACGAGGACAAAAGGTATACATACAGCAAATGCAAAACGTGGAGGCATCTGTTTTCGGCCCCATTCATTAGTATCAGTAAGGCAACACCCTGAGTGCATCACCAACGTAATTCATTTTCATTTATTTTGTTCTTTCCATTGAACCTAGAATTCAATGCAATGCCTTAACCAAGGGCTTTTTCTTGATTATTTCTCTCGAGTTCCACAAAAATGCTACTCATGAACTGCAGCACTGGGATTGGGAGATTGCATATAGATTTATTGCGTATTGATCTACAAGGTGGAAAGTGAGAGTCGTAAATATAAGAAAATTCAAGCCTTCCGGCTAAGAATCTTTATGGGAGTTGGAAACCAGCAAATCATGTTAAAACCAAATAATATTTATATTAATATAGATTCGGTTTTAAGCATTTTATTAATGTATGATGATATGCCAATTGTATTATGTAATATTTAAAATTCTTTTAGAATTTAAACTAAATTACAAAAAGTTAGACAAATTCTGAGACTAATAAAGACAAAAATTTAGGGGTTAAATTGAAAAAATTGCCAAATTTAAGGATAAATGTTTATCTCTATTCTAAATCTTATTAAACTTCATTCTTTTGAACTTCCAACCTTGTGCAAAGAACTTGCAATTTATCTTACATAATATCAGATTTGTTCATGAGATTTACTTCTCGGAAATATGAAAGGATTTAAACAAAATTATAAAGTAAAAAAAAAAAGAGTTTGGCAAAAAATAGACTCTTTTCAAATATGAATCGGGTTTGGAGTTGAATATTTAAAGCTGAAGCTCAACTTGTTTTATACTTTTTTTAATATATTTTTATTTGTATATATCATGTAATTTATATTATGTAAAAGTAAATATATAAGAATACAATAGTATGTAAACATAAAAAAAAATATTATCTGAAATTAAAATTTTAATAAAAACTTTCTTTTTCTTTGAGTCATTTACTTCTTCTCCCTTGTTTTGTTCAGTGGTAGTGCCAGCCTCCGAGCTGGCTACCCCTTGCCTTTTTCTCCTTCTCATCAACCCTCTATTTCTTTTTTCTCTTCGTTCACTCCACGTTTTTTTTTTCAGTTTGCAGATTTGTTTTGTGGGTATCTTTGTTGTTTTCAAAATTGTGATGGATGGATAACAGCACTTGTCATGGTTAAACCTTCACCAGCCACCAACAGTTTCTCTTGGAAAGTGGGTTGGTTGTGGATACACATATGGTGGCTCTTTTTTGGCTTCTTAATTTGTTTCTATTTGGAGACTATTTCAGAATAATAAATGATTTCACGAGTCGATTTGGACATGTGTTGTCTTAAGTTATTTTTTTTGTTTGTTTTTCATTGCTTATTCCATTTTGAAAGTTATTGTCTTGTCTTCTACAAGTTTTTTGGTCTTACTTATGCATGTAGTCTTGCTTTTGCAAGTGCTTTTAAGAATGGTTTTGTCACCATCCTCTCCAATTTGGTGGATACTCGGTTCTTTTGTCGATTTTGGCCGCCTCTTTGGACCATCCAATGTTGGTTTCATTATCATGATAGGTGCTTCCAATCACATCCAATGTTGGTTTCCTTATCATGATAGGTGCTTGCAATCACTCCAGATATGTCATACTTGAGTTATGACAAAGTCAGTTGTCAACATGATGTAATGTTCTATTGATGTTGAGGCTAAAGCCTTTATCGTGTTGATGAAGTTTTGTCCTTGACCACCAACGGCGGCTGTTTGTTGTTTGTTGTTTGTTTCACCAAATTGTATGATCCCATTCATGGAATGAATGAATGAATTCTCTCTCTCCCCCCTTCCCTCCCTCCCTCCCTCTCTCGTGCACACATATATATAAGCCCAGTTCGACTCCTATATTCATCAGTCAATTGGCTATATACGTCGTTCAAAAAAAATTGCATTTTAAGTCAATTTTTGTGATATTTAGGGAAGTAGGTTTATTTTGGAGAGAGAGTATTAAAACGCATTAAGCTAAAAAGTGTTTTTTGCACAGTTGACAGGAAAATGTGCCTAATCGGGCGCATTTTCCCTTTAAGACGCATTTTTTTAAAATTTTTTTAGTATTGTTAGTTCCTTCGATTATATGGCTAAATGTTAGTTGTTTTATTTTTTAGTCTCGGGTTTGATTCCTCTCTTACTCACATTTGTATTTTTTATTTCATGTTGTTCTAAACTTTTTTTTTTATTTTTAATTAATATTTTCAACATATTAACTTATTTGGTTAAATGGTTTAATAATAATGATTTCATTCTTAAGTCTTAGGTTCAATTCAATTCATCTTCTAAACACATTTGTAATTATATTTGAAATAATTATTTCATTTTATAATATTAGAAATCATCATACCCACAATATACAGGGAGAAAATAAATCTTATATATAAATAAAGATATAACAACAAAATTAGTTGATTTTTATTATATAATTACATATTTATTATTTTATTTTATAATTAAAAATAAAAAAAAGCTTTAAACATGATGAAATAAAAATTACAAATGTGCTTAGAAGAGGAATTGAACCTAGAATTTTAAAATGAAATCATTTAACCCAATGAGCTAATGTATTAAAAATATTAATTAAAAATAAAAAAGCCTAGAACAACATGAAATAAAAAATACAAATGTGAGTAGGAAATGAATCAAACTCAAAATTAAAAAACAAAATCTCTAACATTTAAGCATCGAACAATTTATTTTGTTAAAATAAATCAGAAAATACATCTTAAAGGGAAAACGTGCATGCTTTCCTGCCAACCATGCAGAAAACACTTCCAACTGGATGTATTTTTACAAACTCTCTCCAAAATCGATCTATTTCTCTAAAATTACAGAAATCGACCTAAAATGCAAAATATGACATATATATAACCAATTTAGCCCATCTATACAGTATAAAACCGACCAACGACGGATTTCGAACGGGACATCTAATTTGTAAGAATACTATCAAAATTTTAAATTGAATTTCAACTTTTACAAAATAAAATCAGAATTTTTAAAATTCCTTAATTTTAGATGACTTTAAATCCTCTTAAATTTCTATTCCAGAAGTGTTATTATAAAATAATAATAATTATGTAAAGAATGAGAATAAGAAGGATTTTTATTACATTTCTCTTATTTTCTATTATATATATTCATATACATTAGATTTTTTATTTTATAATACATAAATAGGAAAGGGACTATAAGAAATGAAAGGTTGAATATCCACTTATTAGCATGCATAACATAGATGTTTTTTTTATAATATTAAAAATTCTTACATTTTGGGGAAAAGAACATTTATTATTTTTTGAAAAAGAAACATTTATTATATAACTTTAGGTTATAACTATTTTTTGCAATTATTTTTTTATATTATTAGTGACATGACTATATTTTTAGGGTAAATTATATCTAAAGTCACTAAATTATTAGTAAGTTTATATTCTAATAAGTCAACTTAAAAAAAATAGAAAATAGTTACTAAGCTATTCGAAAATTCTAATTTCAGTCACTGGATATTAAAATCGTTGTTGTATGATATTTTATGTTCATATCACTTGTACCAATCAAAAGCTCTCATTCCCCCCCCTTTTTTTACAATTTAATTTTTTTTATGAAACAACTTTGACTATCATGAATCTACAAACTAAAATTCAAACAGTTTTCTTCTTCGATCTTCGGTTCTGGCCATCAAATCGACTTAGACCTAAGGTATATTATTCTACTTTTTAATAGGTATTGATCTATTGTACTGGTTATCGAATCGTCACTTGGAGCTTGCTAGTCAAATTATTATTTTTAACTTAACAGCTCCGTGACTTAAATAAAAACTTTTGGATAGTTTAGTGGACTTAAATGAAAACATTTAAATAGGTAAGTGACAACTTTGTAACCTTTTGAAGTTGAATGACCAAAATGTAAACTTACTAATAGTTTAGTGACTTTGGGTATAATTTATCCATATTTTAATAAATACAATAATATGACAGATTACATAATTTTTTATTGGTCAAAGTCTACCAAGAGTCTCTATTATGTAAAGTTTCTTTTAGTTCTTCTACTAAAAATGCATCAAATTAGTTTTTATATATTAAAATTTATCCAAAAATCTTGACTTCCTTATAATTTATTGTTAAATTACTAAAAATTTAAACAAAATATATCACTAACAATTGATTTACCCATAATTTGACATGATCCATAAAAAAACCCAACCATCGTGTTCGAATTTTGTTCAGTCACGTAATAGTTCAAAAACACATTAACTTTTTAAGGGATGGTTGGATTTTTTTTTATGGGTAGAATTTGATCATGAATAAATAAGTTGGATATGATATATTTTATCTAAATTATGATTAATTTAACAATAAATTATAATAATTAATAATTTAAATAAAAGTTTAATGTATAGTGACTAAAATAATAGTATAGGCTGGGGGCAGACTTTTGACCTATTTTTAATATTATTATTTCCCTTTTTTTCACCAAAAAAAATATCATTTGAAAATCGGCAACTGGTCAACTCCAAACAAAGGCGGGCATAGAATTCTAGATAGAAGATTTGCGTGTCTGGAGCTCTACCATCTTCTCCTTAGCAGCCCTTTTTGAAAAACTCAGTCTCCAGCTCTGAATTTGATGATAGAATTGGAGGGAAAGAGATAATGTTACCAGTTGAGCCATGTCAATCTCAGTGTCCTGCCCACCTCACCACCATCTATCAGCTGATATAGTTAAACTGTAGGCCGAGGGTTGACTTGTTGAGCATACTCGCCGTCCCTCCCTCCCTCCTCCGCCTATCTTTTATTTGCCACAACCGCAAAATCCTATCCAACAACAACATTCATCGCTGCATCACTTCAACTCTTGCCTTTACTCCTCTTTTCCTTTTCCTAATCTCTGTTGTCTCTTTGGCTGCCTGCAATAGCCAATTTTTACTATTCCTTTTCTCCCTTCACCTTCGTCCAATTCTACCTACTTGGATACTTGGCAAATTTGATTCCTTTTTTGTTTTACTTTTATGATTTTTTTTTGTGAAATATAACTCCAATAATGAAGGAGAAGGCTGAGCCAGTCCAAAAGCTATATACAAGGATGCGGTTATGGGAATTCCCTGATGAATATGTGATCGAACCCACCGATGGCTCTTCTGCTTCCTCCTCCCTTTCGATTAGTCTTGTTGATGCCTCAATGAAGCTCATTGGTGGGTTGTTTTTATCTTGTCTATCATTCTATGCCTCCCTTTTCAATATTTGCTTGCTGATTTACTGGACCTATTTATCTCTTTTTTAGATAGTATTCCAGAATGCAGCTCTTTCCGTGTTCCTAAGATTCAAATGATTTTTGGAGTAGTTGGAATGCTAAAACTTGTAGCGGGTATGATAAATTTCTGATTTTCCTTTATTCTCTGTTCAGTTGGTTAATTCAGACAAATGGTTGTAGCTTTTGTTCATCTTGATAATTTCTTAAGGCAGTTTCATGAAATGAAAAAAAAAAAAACCGGGACCTAATTGATCAGTGAAACTGTAGTGCCTGATTAGAGCAGTTTTGGCATACGGATCTAGAATATCAAATGGAGTTGAAATTAGTTTTCTTTTCTTTTTCTTTGTATTCTCTTGTCTGAATTGGCCCTGTGGTTTCTCCTATAATTTTAAAGTGTTAAATTTTATGTTTAGGGTCTTATTTATTTGTTATAACTGAGAGAAAATGTGTTGGATCTTACTTGGGGCATCCCATCTTCAAAGTTATATCCTTGAAGGTTCTTCCCTGTGTTCATTCTGTTAAAAACTCTACTCCGGAACAGGTATATTGGCTGTTTCCTCACTTTTTCTTCTAGAAAGCTGATTATTAATTGTTTAACACAAGAATCTTTTATACCAACTTCGGCAGAAAAAGGTGGAGAATGAATTTTCTCGGCTGCTAAAAGTTGCAGAGAGGACTACTGGACTCTATTTCTCTTATGACACCAATTTAACACTGAGGTGAACTGTTGTATCAAATTAGACCTCTGTATATATGCATAGTTAGAACAAATTTCTTTCTAAAAAAGAATACATCTCAGCCGAAACAGATTTTCTGTGCACAACTGCTTTTTGAGTAATGTCTTCTCAATGCAAAACTTCCATCCAAAGCAGTTTACTTAAAGTCTCCACAGTCCACACTACCAAATCAGCCTTGTATTTGTACTGATAATTGCTAAGTATAAGTTTATAGGCCTTCAGGAGATATTAACAATTACACACACACACACACACCCCTTTTTCATTTTGCAAATCTTTTTTTTATATTCACTTTGAATATTCTATTTAAGTTGAAAGTAAGGGTTATATGATTTGGTGCACTACAGTACTCAGCGATTATATGATCTGGGAAATGAGTCCAAAATGCTTCCTCTATGGAGACAGGTAAATGGTTCATTTTTAAAGTAATTGATACAAATATTGCTCCCCTTATTTTCTAATTGTAAGATTATTAGATGATCTGCCACTGATCTCAAACAGCTTTGCTTTTATGGTAGCCTCTAGAAGTGCAGTGTTAAATTTTCATTGATATTTCCATTTAATTCTTCATTGCCACTAAGTCACTAAGTAAAGGGACTTTTCCTTGTCCCCCAAAATGTTTGCCACAGGCAGAACCTAGATTTCTTTGGAACAGTTATATGTTGGAAGCACTTATAGACAAGAAGGTTAGTCTTCTTTCTGAGTAGCTTTCCAATTTCATGCAGCAGTATTCTGTCATTTAAGTCTGTACTTGCTAACTACCCTTTTTTTTTTGGTTCTGTGGCTGCAGCTTGATCCCTATTTGCTTCCAGTTGTCCAAGGGAGTATCCTGTATGGAACTATCAATTCCAGCATTTTGTGGCATGAGAAGTTCTTATCTCATTTTTTAACTAATTCATTATTGTTGTTGACTTCTCGGTCTTTCAATTTGAAGCATTTCCTTAACTGCTAATCAGGCTTTCATAATTTCCAAGCAACTATTGGAAAACAAATTGTAGATGTTACACTGATTGCTAGGAGATGTACAAGGAGAAACGGTACTCAAAGCTGGAAATGACTTTTCAATGTCTTTTAGCTTTCTTCATATACCTTCTAAAACTACATTTTTCTTGAGAAATAAGGTCTTTTGCTATAACTTTTAAATATCGTTTCTGGTAAGAGGGGAACAGGTCCAGTTTTTGAATGATATGCAAAACAATGAAATTCTAGGGCAGATTCTCCTTCTCTTACAAACATTTCTTCTGTGTCATTCTTTTATTGGTTAACTTTCATCGTTTATAGGAAGCATTAACTAGCAGGATTGTCCATGCACTTTGAGCTTGGTGGAAAAAGGAAATAAATAGTTTTCAAATGCAAGTGCATCTTCTTAATTAAAAAAATTTTGGCCTTGTATAGACATGCTAGTCTTACTGTTACTACTTGTATCCTTTAAAAGGAACCCGGATGTGGAGAAGAGGAGCTGATTCTGAGGGGCACGTTGCAAATTTTGTGGAAACTGAGCAAATTATTCAGATTAATGGGTTTACTTCATCATTTGTTCAGGTAAGTAGGTAGCCGGTCAGATCTATTTTATTCGTTATGCATAAAATGCAATAGTATCTGGTCTCCTTTCCTGTCCTTAACTTTTCTAGAGAAGTATCAAGCAAAGATATATTGGCCTTAATGCTAAATTAAAAGATTACTAGTGAACATTCGGATGTGTAGGTTACACAAAATAGAAAGAAATGAGATTGTCCAGTGATTATGCATCTGAATGTTGGAATATGCATCATATCAATTCCATCAGGGATTTGAAAAGTTCACTACATGAAGTGGCTTGTACATGTTCTGGTGTGAAATGAAAGCAAGTAGTTGAACAAAATCAGATAACCTAAAGATACTGCATTTGTAAATCCTTGGCTTAAATAGGGGCGTATTTGCAAATATGCAGCATCCATGTTATGAAGCCCTCTTTGTCATATTCTTTGACTTTTTGGGTCAGATTGTTATAGATCCCATTCCTTATTTTTCCTTTGCAGGTTCGGGGGTCAATACCATTTCTGTGGGAGCAAATTGTTGATTTGACTTATAAGCCTAAATTTGAGATTGTGAGACCTGAAGAAGCTGTAAGTGTCTTCACTTATTGCCACTATTTGAATGTGCACCTGAATTCTTTTCTTCCTTTACCGACTTCGCAGTATATGACATATTATGCAGCCACAGATAGCCGAGAGGCATTTTCTGGATCTGAGAAAAATGTATGGATCTGTTCTAGCTGTTGATCTTCTCAACAAGGTGAGCAGTGGTTGATTAATGGTTTCCAGTATGCAATTGGACTTTATTTTTGCAATCAATAGTAAGTTCTCTTACTAAGTGCATCAAAAACACCTTTCTGGTGACATGCTGACTTTGTCTGTGCAAACAATGAGTTGTTCACACTTTGTATGTGCCTGGAATATGCATGTGGATGAATGGAGGGTTGAGTATATTTTTTATCTGAAGAAATTCATTCTATTTAAAATGTTTGGTCTTGTGCCACTTTATTATTACCAGCATGGAGGTGAGGGACGTTTAAGCGATATGTTCTCAAATGCAATGCAGCCCATAGTTAGTGAAGATTTAAGGTCTAGTTTCTTTCTATCTAGTTTATTGTTTCTTTGTTTTTGGTTTTGGACGTGGTTACATTTTATGCAAAGACTCTGATCATGCAGATATCTGCATTTTGATTTCACTAAGATCTGTGGACATGTTCATTTTGAGCGCCTTTCCTTCCTCTATGACCAAATTGCAGATTTTCTTGTGAAAAATGGGTATGGTTTTGTAATTGCACTTTTCTATCATGTACAATGTCATAACTATTCCTGGAGTAGTTTTGATTCCATTGCTTATGCAAGGATAGGTTTTGAAATATTATTTCCCTGGTTAGAGTTATGACACTGAAATATGCCCATTAATATTGGTTTTGCTTTGTCTGAAACTGATAGGTACTTCTTGTTGAATGAAGGGAGTGAGAAAATGGAGCAACTTGGAGTTGTAAGGACCAATTGTATTGATTGCTTAGACCGCACCAATATTACACAGGTAAGTTAACATAAACTGGAGATATATTTCACATCTTGGCTTTGTCTATAGTGGTAAACATGTAGCAGACATTTTCTTTTCGGGTAGCAGCAAATTTATGCTTAATGCTTACCTGCTGTGACAATTTCAACTCCCCTGTTTTAACCTCAAGAGTTACCTTCATTCAGGGAGTGCTATGGTTGTTACGCCTATGAGTAATACAAGATATGTCATAAGAAGTATTTTAAGTGCTAGAATGAATTCCACCTATTATCATATATACTAGATGGCTGTTTCTGATATCTGAAATTGCTTATTGTAACTAAATCAATGGCTCTTTTAAGTTTAGAATTTGATGTATGAGGACCATCTTTTCGTATCTATGTTGCTTTTGTTGTTTAAGTTGCAATATAGATCTTTCTCTCTGAGACAGATACATACTCAAGGAGAGGTGTATGCAGACATGCATGTTATTACATGTTATTCTTGTTTACCACACTGTGTCTGTTCTTTACTTCCGTAACCATGCTAATATATGTCTGCAGAGCATGATAGGTAGGAAAATCTTGGAACTTCAGCTCAGGAGGATTGGGGTTTTTGCAGCTGAAGAAACCATTAGCTCACATCCAAAGCTTGATAGATGCTTTAGAATATGTGAATATTGCCATTTCTTATGCTAATAATTTGCTTTCAGTTGATATATATATATTTGTTCAACTGCTTTCAATTGATATTAATTCTTAATGTATTGGTACTCAGTATATTGCACATATCTATTCGGTTTCCTAGCATGTAAACTGAAATTTACGTTAAAAATCTTTGGACATATATAGTGTGGGCTAATCATGGGGATGACATAAGCATACAATATTCTGGCACTGCTGCACTAAAAGGAGATCTTGTCAGGTATTTTAAAAGTTGAATGTTAATGTATATATTTAGCAAATGTTCTGAGGCTATTTTAATGCATCTTGGTATAAATAGCATTTTGTGCTCAAATTTCTCTGCGACAATGTTCTTTGCTCTATCCATGATTGCATAAGACATTAATGTTCTGCTCTACCAGAACTTATTCCTTTTGGATTGTAGGTCTGGTCAGCGAAGAGTTCAGGGGATCCTTAAAGATAGATATATTTCCTTTAAACGCTATTATTTGAATAACTTTTCTGATGGAACAAAACAGGTACAGATACTTCGTTTCTTTAAGTAATACTTGCAATCATTTGCAGAAAGGATAATATTTCTAGCCTTTTGCACTTCACGACTGTCTATGAATGTTTGGGATGGGGTGATGTTAATGGTTTTGTTCTTTTCATACCCTTGTTCAAATGCTAGAAAAATCTTTTATATCCATAAGTGCCGGTTGGTTGGTATTCACATCAAACTTTTTTTGAGCATATCTATTTCTTGAACAGTCATTTATCAACTTGTAACTGATGCAGCAGCTCTTTGTTCACTTGATGTTGTTTTGCACTACTGTGACATCCTTTCTTCTGTGATAATTTTCAATAAAGATCCTGACTTTCTCTAATTTAATGGTGACATGCATGAAGGATGCGATCGATCTCCTCCAAGGACATTACAAAGTCTCTGTAGGAGGGGATATAACACCTCCATCTCAAACAGGAGGCCTTGAGGCTATAGCTGTAAGACAAACGACATTTGAGTTTTAAGATTTAACTGTTTCATCATGATGTTGCTGAAATTGTCTCCATGCTGTTATGCTATTTCTATAATCTATCTTTACTTAATAGCTTTAGCTGCTTGAGATCTTAAGTTAATACATTCTCTTTGTGCAGTCCTTTCCGCTAGCTTTGTGTTTGGTATTGATAGGGTTGTTATTGACAACAATGTCATTGGGGCAAGGTGAGTTGACTCGTGCTTCTTCTTATGATTATCAAGTAGCAGGAAACACTGATTGATATAAATAAGCTTTGTCATTCATTTTCTGCAGTTGGAAATGATCCAAGACATCTGCTTTTCTCAGTTGTGTGGGGAAGCATTAGTGTTGGTATTGCATCTTTTGTTAGGGCCAAGGGCAGGATTTTCTGTAATCGGCCTCGTTTACAATTGCATGATAAACCTGGGTATTGATACACACATTTTTTATTCAGCTATTTTTATGTACTAATCAACGTACATAAAGTACTTTGTTTTTTGGGTTCAGAATGTATTATTTATTTCATTTTCCTTTGTTTCTCCTTTTATTATTAATGTCATTTCACATAGTTGTATTTATTTCATATGTTGTTTTACCTTTTTTAAATTTAATTTTATGCTTTCTAATATATTTTCAATTTATTTATTTATAAAATAATATTTATTTTAAATATTACTTACATTAAATATGTTATATATTATTTATTTTGAATTTATAAAAAATAAACGCGTTTATTCACTTGCAAGGTAGGTGAGGAAGAAATCTACTATTTATAAGTGATTAATTCAAATTTATTTAGATTTATTCCTATTAAATATATTTTTTTATTTAATGTACATTTCTTTTATTTTGTTGACCGGTGAAGTTGACCTTAATTTATTTTTTAAATAAATTTATCTTTTCAAACATATTTAATATTTTTATTTATAAATTTGTTTTATCTTTTCTTTTTGTTTTAAAAAATAATTACCATTTTTATTAGAAAATATAAATAAAATCTGAAAGTTTGATAAAAAAAACAAGCACTTAAATATTAACTTGATGCTTATTTAAAAAAAAAAGAAAAAAAAGAAAAATACCCACATACTCATTTTAATGTTTAATGAAAAATATAGGGAGTCCCCTAAGAATTATTTATCAAGTGAGTTTCAAATTATCTTCTTCTATTAATTATTTATTTTTCTTCATATTTTTTATTTTTTCTTCAAGGTTTTTTTTTCAAAGTATTCAAGATTTTTTGAAATAATGAAATTTATTTAATTATAAACTTATTTTAATTATTATCAAATTAAATTATATTCTAATGTTAGTATATGTTAAATATAATTTATTTCTAAAGTTAATATATAGTTTATTTCTAATAAAATCTAATCAATGATATTACAATTCCCTTTTTTCCTTTCCATTATTATTTTTTATTTTTTTCATAATTAGTTTTTTGGAATTACATGATAAATATTTTAAAATTATATTTAATTCATTAAAAATCATTCAAAACAAAACAACTTAAAGTTTTAGTGATAAAAAATAATTAAAAAAGTGAAATTCCAGAAATAAAATAAAATAGAAAAAAAATGATATTTTATAATTCAAGTAAAATTTGAGCAAAAATTAGTTTGATAATTCCAATAGTAGTTATATTTCTAGAGAAATAATTTCTGCTTTTCAAATTAATAGTTGACAGTTTATTGTTTTTATAAAATCTCATCGATAATAATAACTTTTCTTTTTTGAGTAAACTGTACAAATGGCCACTTAACTATGTTTACATTCCTGTTTTGGTCATTAATCTTTAAATTTTTTTAATTTAGTCACTAACGTTTGAATTTTTTCCTTTTTTGGTCACCCATCATTAAATTGATAATGATCTAATTGGTATCATAAAACATTTAGTCATCAATAATTACATATTCTATGAAATTGATCCTAATTCTAAATAATTCAATAAGTTTAACCTTTCACGTTTACAAATTCTATCAATTTGATCTTCAGACTTCCTAACTAAAACTTTTAGTTTTTAAAACAAAGGCATTCCACACCTATAAATTTGTAAAACTCAAAAAAAGGAAAAAAAAAAACCTTCTCCAATAAAATTAGGTGTTTTGAAGTAATGATATCCCCTAGTAGATAGATCATGAACAACTAAACTAAAAATGGGCAGAAACAAATAAGCTACTAAAAACAAAACATTTTGACATATGCAATAAAAAAGTGAAACAATAGTCACACTTTCCATTTTGCTTTTGGTTTATGGCATTAGCACATTTTATTCTCAGTAACATGAACCTAACATAATAAACAACACTTTGAGACTTGAATTCCCATTAAATCTATTCGAGTTAAAAAAACCGGCCTGCATAAGGTGTATGAATCAAAAAATCCAACAAAAGAATTACTACCTTTAGATCATCCTCAATCTCTGCCACTTAAGCGTAATTGAAATGGATTATCAAAGAATACATTTGTTTTAT
The DNA here is from genome assembly GCF_007990345.1 of Gossypium hirsutum. Lineage (NCBI taxonomy): Eukaryota > Viridiplantae > Streptophyta > Magnoliopsida > Malvales > Malvaceae > Gossypium > Gossypium hirsutum. The sequence goes on along the minus strand of NC_053446.1, from coordinate 11,561,417 downwards.
GGGAGAGGGTATTTTTTTTTTGGATGTGACAAATTTATAGATGTGGAATGCCTCCGTTTTAAAAGCTGAACGCTTTAGTTAGGAAGTTTGATGATCAAATTAATAGAATTTGTAAATGTGAAACAGTTAAATTTACTGAATTATTTAGAATTAGGATCAAATTGATAGAACATGTAAGTACTGAAGACTAAATGTGTTAGTATATCAGTTAGATCGCTATCAATTTAATGACGGATGACCGAAATAAGAACAAATTCAAACATTAGTGCCTAAATTAAAAAGTTTTAAAGATGAGTGACCAAAACAGGAATACATGCATAGTTGGGTGACCATTTGTATAGTTTACTCTTATTTTTCCCTTTTTGTTTTATTTCTACGCTTTTACATTTTATTTTAATCATTAAAACTTTTTAAATGATGATAATTAATGTATTTTGAATAAAAGTAATTTAATGAATTTATGTCAAAGTTAATATATAATTAAATTAAATTAAACTAAATTAAATATAGTTTTAGAATATTAAATTTTACTTGAATTAAAATATAATTTGATTTTAAATCAATTAAAAATAATTAATAAGAGATTAATTATCTTTTTATTTAAAATTTACTTAATAAATAAATTTAAAAAATATATATTTAAGAAATCTCAAAAAATAGGAAAAATAATTGTATAAAATAAAGATATTATCCTTCCCAATAGTTTAACGTTACATCAATAATTTCATCCTTAATTCAAGAGTTTCATTTGGACTAGATTATTTTTAGGATGAAAATATTGAAATTCAGAATAAAAATGCTGATGCAGCATTAAACTATTGGAAAATGGACTATTGAAAAAGGTGAAGTTACTATTTTATACAATATTTTCCACCGAGAACTGTTACAAAATTATAAGAGTAATCTGAGAGAGATTGTGGACTTTGATTTGCTCTTCTGCTCTCTCCTGCCCATCCCTTTCTGCTACAACCCAGAAGCACAAATCGCTCATCCAGGTTGATATTCAATATCTTGTACATACTAAGGATTGATTCAGCTTATCATATGTAAGTACTAATTATAGAATGTGACGAAACACATTGTGTAACTCTAAGTGCCACTATTTTAGATTTTCACCGAGCCCTTCATCTCAGCTCATTTCCTTACAATAGAAATATATATATATACATGAAAATGATGCAAGCTGTGTCGACATCTTTAATCCCTTCACTCATTTAAATCTTAAGGCTGCTCATTCCTACACCAATGTTAGTTGTTAGACTGTAGAGGTCTTGAGATTGAGCCAGGGATGTTGCAAACATTGCTGGGCAGTCGGTCGCTTCTCTGGTGAAAAATCCAGAAGAGGACAAAGGAACTCTGAAAACTCACGAGCATCACTCTCACAAAATTTGTATTTATCCACTAAATATCTATCAAGTGGCCTCAACTTGAGCCGTCGAATCCTCTTTAGATCCCCATGCCTGTCAAAATAATCTTTTGATCGACCTCCTCCAGTGGCAATCTGCTTGCACAAGAATAACAATCAGAATGATATTATAAACGGGAGAGGACATTATTATTACAGAAACAATTTCACCTTTCGAGGTATCTTTCCGAGGAGTTCCATCATGAGAGCAAGGTGATCCTAGAAACAATCCAATGAAAAATTTTGTTCTTAGTACAATGAAAAGGACATTAGAAAAGCAAGATGCAAAGGATAGTCATATATACCTCATCTTCGCTAAATCCTTGGCCGCTTTTAGGGGCAAACATCAATTCACCAGTAGCAAGCTCAAAGGCTGTACAAGCAAAAGACCACATATCAGCTGAGAAGGAATACCCAGAACCTAGTATGACCTCAGGAGATCTGTACTGTCTGGTTTGAATTTCATCGGCAAATGTTTTGTCAGCCCAACATGCATTCCCAAAGTCCACAACTTTGCACCTCATATCAATCCCATCCAGAGATTTTGTAACTTTTGGAGCTTCTGCTGCTCCTCCCATAGAAACTCTTCTAAGAGAGATATTAGCGACTGCTCTTCTTGCCCTCCTTTTCAATTTTTTCTCAATGATGTTCATGGTAGACCCACCATTTAGAGCACCCCCTTCAGGCCTTTCAAGAATTGGAGTCAGAGCAGATCTGACAGGATCCTTGGTAGGATCAATGGTGGAAAAGAGAAGAATATTTTCAGGTTTTAGATCAGAGTGGATTATACCAAGTTCCCTATGCAAGTAATCCAAGCCTATCAAAATGCATTTGCATATCTCCCTAACTTTATTCAATTCAATCCCTTTGTAACGAGTAAACTTGATTAAACGAAGCAAGCTATCACCAAGGAATTCAAGGACCATGCAAAGATGTTGGCCATTTGGGCCATTGTGCTTAAAGTGGTCAATTAGGCGCACCACACACTTGGAATTTGAGGGGTCACCATCAGCAATAGATAAAAGGAATTCAATCTCATGAAGGGCAGCTTCAGCAAATTGTTCTGCACTTTTCTGAATCTTTAGAGCAACGTATTTCTGATTAAAAAAAATATTATTGGGATGAGTATACTTTATTTTCTTGGTGGAGTTGTATTTTAAGGTTTATTCACCCTGGTTATTATTTCATGTAATGGTATGGTACTACAAAATATTTATATAAAAGGGTAAGAAGGGCTTACTGAGGAATGAGTATCGTAAGCGAGCCATACAGTGGAGAAATGACCCCATCCCATCTTCCTTTGAGCAATGTAACGACCAGCAGCAAAAGGATCTCCAGTTCGAACGGCATGATATCCTCCTTTCCTGTATGAGTCAATTCCCTCGTCATCTTCCTCCGAACCAGATGATGAAGAACACGACATCTTCAATCACCCTTTTCCCTTCTTTCTCTGTTTATGATATTACGTACTGGCTTTCAGGTAACGTTGTGTTCAACCCTATTACATAACAAGGGAGAGTCTGTTTTGGTTTATATTTCTTTTTCTCCTTTAAAGTTTTGGTGGTTTATTGGGTTGGGTCAGGTGCCTTCTTTTTTTAAAGAAAATGTTGTGTGGCTTTGAATAGAAAGAAAATAAGTATATATGTAAAATGGGAATGCAACAAGTTGTGGCTCTCCACCTTTTCCTGTTTTGTGTTAATTACCCATTTAACAATGTTGGGGGTCAAGATATCACAGTTAGAATCTCTGTTTTTTTTCAACGCTTCACTAACATTAATGATCGAATAATATAGCGGTAATATGACGTACATTAAACAACCTGGGGTGTTTCACTCTTTCAATACGTACTGTATATATATATTTTTTGTTAAATTATAATTATAAGGGAAAGCCTGAACAACAAATGTAACTAGTGCGACTCGAATCCTGGCCACACTTGGGGCGTAAACTACAACTAAGGTTACTAAACTACTAGTAAATTTATGTTTTGGTCACTGCGCTTCAAAAAGTTGCAAAATGATCACTGAACTATTCGAAAATTTTCATTTAAGTCACTAAATTAATTGAAACTTTCTATTTAAGTCACTAGGCTGTTAAACTTTAAAAAAATAAAATAAAATCTAGCTAGTGAGCTCTAAGTGATGATTCAACGATTGGTATAGTGGATCAGTACCTGCCTATAAGTAGAAAAACATACCTTAGATCCAAGTCAATCTAACCATCAATGTCAAAGATCGGAGAAGAAAGTTGTTTGAATTTTGGTTTGCTGATTTGTGATGTTCAAAGTTGTTTCATTGAAAAAAAACTGAGTTGCAGAAGAGAAAAGGAATGAGAGCTTTTGATTGATGCAAGTAGTACGAACAAAGGAAGCCATACAGTAGTGATTTAATAGCTTGGTGACTTAAACAAAATTTTTTGAATAGTTTACTGATCATTTTGTAACTTTTTAAAGTTAAATGACCAAAACGTAAAATTACTAATAGTTTAATGATCTTGGGTATTATTTACCCAAAAAAAATACCAGTTTTGACTTTTTGAATAGTCTTTTTAGTTACTAAACTTTAAAAATTCATAATTTAATCATCAATATTTATGATTGTGTTGATATCTCAAGAGAGGCCTCGAGAACACTACATAACTCCTAAGAGAGGCCAATGTGAAGGTATTGTTTTCTCCAAGGGAGGCCTTAAGATTTTGTCCCCCAAGATAGGGGTGCCTTGTAGTGTGAGATGGTTCATACAATAGTGCCACGAGTCTACGGGGTTTAGACAATCGTGCCAAAAACCACAAACGATTCTTGAACAAGTCAAACCATAAAAGTTGAAGAGTTTGTGTATAAAGAGATTTGAATCATTAAATCTTGTCAAAACAATTGGTTAGTAAGAAGATAAGAAAGGACCTTTCATGTTGAATTTGATAATTATGAACCTTTCAAAACCTCCCAAGTCTATGCTTTTAAGCCAATTAAGAAGTGAGGTGTCCTCATGCCACCCCACCATCGATATGATCAAACTCCTAAAAGAGATCATCTAGTCGAAATATCAATTTTATAAAGATTTTGAACACAAAAATTAAGACTACATCTACTTAAAAGATGAAATCAAAGCAACTATCTAGCGAGGGCACCTTAATCAGGTCACCAAGCAACCACATATGCAACAAGAGCAAAATAAGGTTGAGACCTAGAAAACAAGGCCAAGGCACTAAGAAACAGGGCTCGTGCGGAGATAAAAATGGTAGGAAGAAACCTAAAAACAACATAAATGCTCACACCTCTTTGTAAATGGGCATTTTTGACCTAATTCGTGGTGTGTCATAGATAAGAAGATGGGGAGTTGTACCCTTCATCTACCCAAGAGGCCCTTTATCCAAACTGCTTGGAAGTTATAAAAGGCTAAAGAAAAAAAACATGCTTTGAAGAGTACAAGAAACCCATCAAACTGGTGCTTTAACAGATAATCTCGTGCCTGATATTGTCGTGGAAGGAAATGATATGCAAGAAACTAGAAATGAACTCTATATTGATGATCAGATTGATTTTCTTTCCACTTGAACTAAGGAATCAAGACAATATCCTCCACACACTTAAAAAGACCCATTCCTTGAATATGGATATATCATGGAAATATACTCTCAATTGCTAATCAGAGATACACAAAAGGATAAATGACCAACAAGACATTGCACTAATTGACAATAACCTCGTTGACCAATCAACCCTCCTTCACTGATATCTCCATCAAGGGGATAGGTATTCAAAGGCATCGACCCAAATGAAAATATCTTGCCAACCTAATGGCATAAGGTGCACGACTAGCAATGATCAACTTACTGACTTGCTTAACCCCGCTTTTGCAACCTCACAACTTCAAGCATCTTCATCTCTTAAGACCTCAATTTCTCTAAATCTCTTCTTGGTTCTCAGCTTTTCCAAAGTCGCAGTTCACTCATTTGGGAATCTTAGCCTTTTAAGGTCTCATCCTTTCCAAAACTCTTCTAAGGACTCAACTCATTTAAAGCATCACCTACAACAGCTTGCCCTTTGGACTATTTCTTTACAGTAAGCTAATCTTTTTCAAAATCTCCCCTCAATCTTTGTGATCTCAAAAATCGAGGCCACACCCCTCCTTGATGCCAAGACGGAGGCCATGCCCCCCTTGATGCCCACACTAGGTGCTAGACAAAGGCTTGATGCTAAGGATAAAGGCCATGCCCTTCCTCAATGCCATGGTGCTCGCATCGAATGCCAGACCAAGGTTTGATGCCAAGGCAAAGATCATGCCACCCTTGATGACACAATCCTCGACTTTTCTCCTCGGCTTAACCACTCTTATTAATGAACCAACTCTTTCTTTAGTTCTCACTAGAAGTTGGTTGTTCTTTAGCTGGATGTAATTACATCACAAAGCTCAATAGATATCATCGCAACCGCCACCACTAGGGGTGAGCGTTCGGTCGAATCAAGTGAAACTTTTTTGAGTTAATTGAGTTCAGGAGTCCTATTTTATTATCTTAATTCAATTTAAAATTTTTTCGAATCGAGTCGAGTTGAATCGAGTGAAATTGTTCAAGTTAAATTAAAAAAATTAAACATGTCAAATAAAAATATTGTTGGTATAACTAATTTCATATTAGAGCACATAAATTTGAGACCATATATATTTGAAATTTTTTTGAAAACAAAATAATAATAAAATAAGATATTTGAGTATGATAAATTTGAATCATTAATTAGGTCCAAAATTATTATTTTAGAAAAAAATTAAAATGTTTTATATATTTTTTAGAATTTTTTAAAAAAATAAAATTTTATAAATGTTTTGAAATTTAAAAATTATTTTAAAATCTTGAAAATTATTTTGATTTTTATTTTTTTTTGTAATTTTTGTATAGAGAGTAACCAATATGCTTATTTTCAAAGTTGATAGAGACCAAAAGAGTATTTACATAAATATGTTATTCGAATTATTCAAATTGTGAAATTCAACTCGACTTAAACTCGAAACTCAAATAGAGTTATTCAAGTTGACTCGAATAATTCGAATAGCTCGAAATTTAAATTTTTTCTGATTTTTTTAATTGAATCGAGTTTTAGTTACTCCTAACTACCAGCATCAACATAATTATCATTGAAGCTTGTGATGCGTTTATGAAAGGTGAGAGATGTTGGTTTTATTTTCGAAAAATAAAAAAAAGTATTTGCAGTAGAATTTTAAAATTTTTATTACAAGAACAACTCATAATATTTATTATAATAAAACATGTAAATCATAGTGCCTTTGTACGAATCTATTTGATGTTGCGATGAGGTGGTCAAATCGTAGGGAGCTTTCTAGGAAGGTTTTTGAGATTTCTCACCAATTCGATTTCAATTCTAGTTGATGTAAGCTTTTTTACTATTCTCGAATTTATTAATGCTTGGAGAGTGAGCTCTAAATTAAAATTACAAAGATAAGATATTTAAAAAATCGAGAATGTGAATTTTCAACAATCTCTCTTAAACTTATCATTTGTGTGTTATACTTATAAGATATCTTTGATGCCTTAAAGTTTTATATGATCACCTAATTTAGTCACTTTTATTCTAACTTTTTTATCCAATAATAAAAATCATCATCACTTACCCAAGTAATGAGTAAATCATTTTTCTACCTCTAGTCATGTTCGCTTTTCATAAACCAATTAATGCCATTGAAATGATATCGTTAACTATTTATTTAAGTTTTGGTTCCAATATTCATCATGTATAAGTTACATACCAACTTTTTGCTTACTACTTCAAGATGTATGAATTTTCAATATATCATAACATGTAAGTCATACAAATATAGTCCTTCACTTACTCAAGATTAATGTAAGTACACAATAAACGTCACGAGTGAATTAATCTATAACGAATTTAGGATTCTTGCATCTTGGATCCATTTTAATGTATTGTCAATCCATACAATTAATTTGAGAGTTCTTCTTGCTTTGATAGCCAATGCAAGCTAGATATCTTTGTAATTGGAATATAGACGACAAAACAGTCCTAATATGAATCATTTGCTCACATTGATTCTATATATAGACTATGGGCTTGTAACACCCCTAACCCGTATTCGTCACCGGAATAGGGTTACAAAGCATTACCGAAATATACAGATCAAGTAAACAAATATTTTATTTTATATAGTATTCATGTTAGAAATTAAACATAAAGTCCCTTATATGAACCCTCGAGGTCCAAAACATGCATTAGAAACGAGTCGGGACTAAACTGGGTACTTAGAGAATTTTTCACAAAATCTCAATTTTTTTCCTAGGTGCAGGGGTCACATGCCCGTGCGGTTCACACGGCCAAGGGACACGCCCGTGTCTCAGACTGTGTAACTGTTTGACTTGGGTCACATGGCCAAGCCACACGTCCGTGTGCTAGGCCGTGTCTAAATACTTGAGCATTATGTTTTGAAATTTTAAAGATGCAGGGGACACACGGCTAGGTCACATGCCTATGTGCTAGATTGTGTGTCACACATGGCTAAGACACACGCCCGTGTCTTTGCCCGTGTGGTGTGTCTCAGCTTGTGTGGATGAAAATAGACTATTTTCCAAGCCATATTTCTCACCCCATTTTGTCATCCTCCTACACCAACACTTTAACACATTCACAATCTATTATAGGTCATTTAACCCAACTCAAAATCAAGTCCTATACATGATATAATACCTCATATAATCAAGTATACACACCTACTTAAATTACCAAGTTCACATATATGCATATCTTATCAAATATGCTAACTTAACTGAATCATTAATATGCCAATATGATTTCTATCAATCAACCAATTTCAAACACATACCAAACATATTCATCACAAGCCATTCCAATGGCTAGTTACAATTAAAGCATTTATATGCCGATATTGGCCAATTAACCTATACATAACCATAATTGATTTACCATATATATACCGAAATGGGATGACGGATAGTGTGAATGATCTCCACCAAGCTTCCAATCCAATGAGCCTCCGAATTACTATAGAACAGAGGAAAATAAAACAGAGTAAGCATAAAATGCTTAGTAAGTTCGTATAACATAGTAATTAACTTACCACTCATTTAAATTCAATATAAACATACAAGGCACATTCAATCAACTTGATCACGAGCCCTAACACATATCCTCATCACCCTTGTTAGTCGTATATTTTATATGAATATCAAGTAAACATGTATAGGCTTAACAATAATTAGATTTCCATGTACATATACTTTCCACATCATATATTCATATAACATATACAAATCATATCCTTGTATTTCAAGTACATTTTCATAATAATTCGTCTCGAGTTTAGATTATTTCATGCCGGAACTTTGCCCATTAAATCATTTGAAATGTTAGTGTCACACGGGTAATACACTCAAGGTGTACAAATTTATAATCATGGATGAACATACTCATCAAACAAATTCCATATTCATATATTATCATCTCGTATCTCCATATATCATGTATTATCATTTTCATGTATTTCAGGCAGATACGTGTATTAATTAATTTCATGTTCATAGTTTCTCATGTCAGGATTTTACCCGTTGAATTATTAAAAACATCGATGGATACATAGGTAGTACACTCGAAGTGTACAAATCAAAAATCTGTCAATTCATATTCAGGAGTGCTATCTAAAGCACATAATCGAGAAATCCTCTCTTATGCCATATAATATGAAGCTCACAAAAAGCCATTAATCGGGAAGCTCACAAAGAGCCTATCAGGAAGCTTATTCGGGCTATATAACAGGAAGCTCATAGAGCCATAATCAGGAAGTTCACAAAGAACTTTTAATCAGGAAGCTCACGAAGAGCCATTAATCAGGAGCTCCGGATAGCCATATATCGGGAAGTTCAAGCGAGCCATATCAGGATGCTCACAAAGAGTTGCATTTGTGTCTGCAACATATGCAGGATCACAACCGATCATATAACAGGACGTTCACAAAGAGCTGCGGTAGTCCGCAACACATGCAGAATCACTATCGATCAGGATGCTCGTAGGAACCATATAACGGAAAGCTTGAGAGGGCTTATAACGGGACGCTCGTAGGATCTGTGGTGTGTCTGCAACACATGCATGACCACAAGAATTCGGGAAATCCTGTATCCATCGAATTCCATTATTCAAACAAGATTTGATATTTATAGGGCTTTGTCGGATATGTAACCAATTTCATATATTTGACATTTATACAATTCACATACACAACATTGAATTCAAGCATATAAATATACACAATTTAGTTACACGAACTTACCTCGACAAATGTTCGTGTATGTAAAATCTACTAATCCGACATTTTTTCTTTTCCTCGTTCTAACTTCGAATTTGGTCTATCCGAATCTATATGAATGAATTTAAAATTAATTAATGTTCATTTCAATTCAATTCACATCTTAGGAAAAATTATGATTTTCCCCCTAAACTTTTAATTAATGACGATTTCATCCCTAGGCTCGAAAAATAAAATTCATGCAATTTAATCCTTATTCCAAGCCTAGCCGATTTTTTACATGTAAAATTTACAGCCCATGTATTTCATAAAATTTATAATTTTTCCATGAATTTTACATCTTTTCAATTTAGTCCCTATATCATAATTTCATCAAAATTCCCTTTACAAAAGTTGTTTATCTTTCAACAACCTTTCATTTTCTACCATAAAACTTCATAATTCATCTATGTTCATCCATGGCAAAACCCTAATACCTTGATAACTTTGCAAATTAATCCTTGAGATAACTAGATTAAGCTATTATGATCTCGAAAAAATAAAAAATCATTAAAAACGGGCAAGAGTACTTACCTAATCAAGCAAAATAAGTTGGCTTGAGCTTAGGTTTCCATGGCTAGGGTTTTCATGCTTTTAATTTGGGAAATATGATATAAATGATGATATTTTTTTTATCATTTATCATCTTTTATTATTTCACTTTCCAATTTCATCCTTTTCTTTATTTTATTTTCCATGAATGAATCATCATCCTTAACCACTAAGCATTTTTAATGGTTTATTTGTCATATAAGGACATCAAATTTTGAATTTCATAGCTATTTAATCCTTTTAGCTGTTAGAACTCAACTTTTGCACTTCGTGCAATTCAGTCCTTTATCAAATTAAACATGTAATTGGTAAAATTTCTTTATGAAATTTTTATACGATAGTACTATCATACTATAGACCATAAAATAATATAAAAATAATTTTTCTTCTGAAATCAGATTTGTGGTCCCGAAACCACTGTTCCGATTTTACTGAAAACGGGCTGTTACAGAGCTATTCAAATTACGTATAAATATAATTAGTTGTCTTCTACATTACAAAACAATATTTGTTATGCAATTTTTCATTGGTTTAAAAATTTTGATAATTAATGAATCGATATTTGTACATAGAATAAAGAATAATAAGTGAAAAAAAATTAATTAATCAAATTAAATAAATGCAATAATTAATGCGAAAATTACTACACTAAGGCACAATCCTAATAGAAGAGTGTAGGTAGTAAAAAGGAAAAATTGTGTCTCAAGAATGGTCTAGGAAGGAAAAGTAAAAAGCCTCTATATGGTTCCTTTCCCCTCACATAATCCCTCGTCTACTTACAACAAGTAGTCAATCAAAGGACTACCTTCGCAAGCACTCTGCCTTTTCAGGCATATTGTCAAATGCAACACAACTAATAAATTTATGAAAAGCATCTCATATCCAACAGGCAGCAAAAAACAATGACAAGCAAATGAATGTTATGTTTTCCTGCTTTAGGTGTAGTAATTTTATCATAGTTAATGAATTACGAAAATGATGAAATTAATTATTCATAAAAATATACAAATGTCTACGTTGATAAGTAATCATTAGTTTTATATGTATAAACAAATCTAGCTCAATGATTACCTATTCAAGCTAATAAGAGGTTGTATCATAAAAAATATTTTGAATGTAGAAGATAAATTTTATTACTTGGTTATCTAAAACTATATTCCATAGTCCATGGAGTCATGGTGAGCAATTAACTCTGTTGTCTAAAGTCCAAAAGAGAAAGATATGTTGTCTTGGTTATCGGAACGGGATTAACTCCCAAATTATATATAAATAGATAGATAGATAAACACACACTAAAGCATTTGAAGAAAGTAATCTTATGTGTTAGATTATTGTCATTTTGTCAGGTAAACAATTGTATATATAGTTAGATTTTTCATTAAATATATATTTTCTATAATTACCTAGTTATAATTAATAGATATAGTGAATGTTTTGAGAATCAAATTACAAGCAACACATTGACATTTTCATTAACCTAAATATTATTTTGCTAATGAAATCTAATTACGCATCTATGATTAAAATTCACCAAAATCGTCTTTGATTGCCATTCTAATCGATAAATGAGTAAAACTTGATATTAAGCAATAAATTTGCATATAAAAACTGAAGCAAAATATTCTATTATATATTCACCCCATAACATACAATTAAAAATTAGCCAACTTACCATAAATATGGAAAAAAAAAGAAAAGAAAAGGAATCAATGAAAACTGGGGAAGTAAACTATAACTTTTCCAAATATATATATATATAATCATAATATTAAAAAATATCTTTACATAATTAGACTTCCATTTATTATAACTTTTTCATCATATAAATACACTCCCTGCAACTGAAACCAAAATAAATCAGATTCTATAAAATAATTGAAGTCTTTTCCTTTCTTTTTCAAATTTTCCCTTTTAACATTCTTATTTTCTATATTTTCTTTTTGCTCCATTTACCTTCTAAAGGATCTTAAACATTAGTTTCTTAACTTTATATTTCGTTTATGTTATAATAGATGTCATAATGGTAATAGAATGATCGCAAAAATAAGGAAAAAATAAGAACACTTTATGTGGAAACCCTTTCGGATAAAAAAATTACGGACAGAGGAGAAGAAATTTACTAATATTGAAAACGAATGATACAAGAAGTGTTTCAACTAAATCTATTTAAAGGTTAAAAAATCTTATTCTAATTAATGCCAAATAGAAAAAGTGTAGTTTTATACAGATTCTATTTGTGAAGTATGGTCCATACCGCGGGAGCCTCTGGCCCTCGGCATTTCACTCCCATAGATCCATTTATTTTGCCACTGTATTTTATTTCTTTAACAAGTTATGGGATTCAGATCACACAACTCTAACAGGTTCTGCAATGAGTTTTTTTTTCAAATTTCTTTGTTTTAATTTTTTATGTATTTATTTTTTATTATGATTTAATTTTACATTTATTTATTAACATTTTATTTTTTTATCTATCATTGTGTGGGTGCATTTTAAATATTTTACTAACGTTTTTTTCTTTCTATTTTGCTATCAACAATGGAAGGAAGCTCAATGCATTTTAAAAAAAAAAGTTTTATGTTTTATTTTAGTTTATTAATCTTCGTAACTTTTTATTTTTGCTTTCATATTTTTTTATGTCATAATAGTATTGTCTCATTCTTAATAAAAATTTCTCATTATTATGCCTCTTAGCATTTTCAAATATAATTATTTTACTATCACCAAAATTGTTAAATTATACAAAACAATATAGATAGCCTTTAACCCTAATTGCATACAATATCCTATATTTAATTTAGGTTTAATAACAAATTTGACTATTAACATTTACATATTTTGTCAAAATGACCCTAATTCTAATTTGAGCCTTTTTTTGGCCATCAACCTTTAATCGTTTTTTCAAATTTCTTTTTTTAGCAGATTTGATGAAAATGTCGATAAAAAAGTTAACAGGATGATATGGAATTTCATATGTGGAATATTTTTAATGAGATGTAATTTATTACTTAGATAACCCAATAAAATAATTACATGTGGAAAATAATAAAATAAATAACAATTCATGAAGTTAAAAAAATAACTCTTAATTTAAAGAAAATAAACGTAATTATCTAAAAAAAAGTTTCAAAATGAATGCACACATTTTGTTTTTCGATTTAATTTATTGATTATCTTTTTGAAACCTTTCAGTAAACAAATGTATACATTCATTTTGAAACCTTTTTTTAGATAATTACATTTATTTTCTTTAAATTAAAAGTTGTTTTTTTTAATTTCATGTATGCTCTATTTATTTTATTATTTTTCACATGTAATTATCTTATTGGGTTACTTAAGTAATAAATTACATCTCATTAAAAATATTCCACAACATCCTCGTTATAATTGTCACACATTCTTTCTTTACGTGTCTAGACTCATTACAAAAGAAAAAACTCTCTGTAACCTGTTGTTGTTTCTTTTGAGTTGGACTCTTAGCAGCTTCATTCTGATATTTTCTTTTCTTGCCCTTGTCCTTAGAAGCATTGGCCAAATGATCACTTTCAGACTTATCATGCTTCAACCTTTCTTCCTCTTGCACACAATGAGAAATGAGCTCATTTAAGGACCATTTATCCTTTTGGCAGTTGTAACTAATTTTAAATTGGTTAAATTGTGCAGGAAGCAATACCAAAACCATAAGAACAAGTAATTTCTCAGAAAGCTCAATCTTAAGTGCCTTAAGTCTTGAAGCAACATGGAACATCACCATAATGTACTCGCTCATGCTTGATTGACCCTTATACTTCATAGACATCAAAGAAGTTAGAAGTGATGTCATCTTAACCTTATCATTTTTGGCAAAACGTTTCTCAATTTCATCAAGAAAACATTTGGCCTGAGTAATCTCCTTAGATTTTGTGCCCCTAAAGACTTCTAGAATATTGTGCTTCATGATCAGTAAACTCATGCGGTTTGAACTATCCCACATCTCAAAATCCCTTTTAGCATTAGGGGTGTCTACCGCAATGAGAAGTGCAGGTTGTTCTTCCCTTAATACAAGGTCTATGTCTATACAACCAAGCACTATAAGTAAGTTCCTTTTCCATTCCTTGAAATTAGTCCCACTAAGCATGAGTAAAATTTATATTAGCAGATATTCTGGCAGCAGAAGATGAACTAACTAAATATAGAACAAAACAAATAAAACCAAACTCACATCAATATTCATAAGTAAACAATAAATTCAAAACAATGGCTAATCCCATCTCAAGATACCAAAAACAAGATTAGTATCAAGTATTTGGATAGTAATATTAACAGTAAGCGATACTTTTGTTGTAGCAATCAAAAATTGACAATAAATTATGTCAAACAATGAATCAATCTTTGGACTAACTTATTGTTTACATAAAATACCTTATAATTTTCACGCATTTATCATCACAAATTTCGTTGAAATTATGCCAAATATTAACTTACCTTTGGGTCAATTAATAAACGCATGAATCACAAAAATATATAATCATCTTGATATTTTAAATAAACCAATCTACATAAAAGAGGTCACTTTGGTGGCATTTTGTTTCAACTAATCTATTTAAAATATTAGACATCCTTAATTAAAACTGTAACAGCCCGGTTTAGACCTTAGTCGGACAGTGGTTTCAGGACCACAAATCTGAGTCAGAAAAATATTTTAATATTATTTTTCGTGCTTATAGTATGTGAATTGACATGTGTGAAATTTTCGTGATTTGATTTATCCGTTTGTGTGTTTAATTTGGAAAAGAAAAAGGGCTTAATCGTGTAAAATGCAAAAGTGGCTAGCTAATTGTTAAAGTGTTATTTTGCTATGGCTTTTATTATGTGGGGTCCTTATGTTGATATTTAGCCATTAGAATTATGCGTGGACACATTTAGACAACCATTATAAAAGTTATAATTAAATACTTAAGGTTAAAATAGTAAAAAGTAAAGTAATATGTAATAAAATAAATAAAACATGTTAGTGGATGATTCATTCATCCATATTGTCGAATCTTGAAAGAAAAAAAAAAGAAAGAAATAAGCAAGCTAGGGTTTGGCCATTTCAATCTTTGATTAAGGCATGTTAGTTGATCGATTTTTGATAATTTTTATGTTTTTGAGATTGTTGCTTTGTGTTTTAGCTAGCCCATGCTCTTATTTTTGGTATTGTTGATGAAGTTGAAATTTGCCATTGATGATAGTTTGTGGTTTTTGTTGTTTGATGATGGAAAATAAATCTTTGATGTTTGATTATTATGTTTAATTAAGTGATTTTTGATTAAAATCCAAATTAGGGATTTATTTGTGAAATTAGAAAATTTAAGGGTTAAAATGTGAAATAAATAAAATTAATGGGCTGCTAAAGACATAGGGAGAATTTGGCCTAACTAGAGTTTAATGAAATTTTGAGTATTTTGTGTTGTTTTGAAATGGGGACTAAATTATGAAAATGTGAAATGTTAGGGGCTAAAGTGCAAAATTCCCAATTATGTGTTTTTTGATGTAATTGAAGGAATTTGTAATTAAATAAGTTAAATGTGAATTGATTTAGATCAAGAAAAGAAGAAATCAGATTTGGATCGGGGGAAGTCGAAAGTTGTTGATTAGTCGTTCTGGTTCGTTCGTGTCAGTACGAGGTAAGTACATAAGTAATTATATATCGTTAAATTTGAATGTATATATTTTATAAGTGCCGAATTGAATTATTACAAATGTACGTGTATATGCCGAATTGAATTAAGCATGGGAGTATTACTTATGAGTTTGAATCGATCGAATTACGACATCCGAAAGCCCTGTACGAACCTTAGGAATAGTTAGGATACTTATGTCATGACATAGGATTTTGATATGTGATTACGTGTCAGACCATGTCTGGGACATCGGCATCGTATAGGAGTTCGTGTAAGACCCTGTCGGGGACAGTGGCATCGATATTTGATTTCATGTAATACCATGTCTGGGACGTTGGCATTGAATGAGCTTTTCGAGTTATCCGAGTATCCTGTTTAATTCCAAAGGGTTCAACAAGCAATATCGAGTTAAGATCGAATGTAAAAACGAGCTAAATGGTTCAGGTACGTACAAAGTTAAATGATTATGAAAAAAGTAAGAGTTGATATATGATGTGATCATAAGAATTACATGAGAAATGTGATTGTACATGTGTGTTGAACTAATTAGATTTGGTTATTTCGAATTGGATTATGGATGTATTCGTGATGTTTTACTTTCTTATGACTTACTAAGCTATTCAAGCTTACTTTGTGTGTTTAGTCGACATTTTATAGATTTTTGAAAGCTAGCTTCGAGCTCGGGGATCGTTAAGGATCATTGTCACACTATCGACTATTATTCAGTACTTTTGAAGTTTTTAATTAAGACATATGGCATGTATAGGCTAGTTTTGATATATGTTGGGTTTTGAAATTTTGTGTATAAATAGCCATGCGAAAATGGCTTGATCATGATGTTAATGTTTGTGAGAATTCGGTCATGTTTTAAGCTTATTATGGAAATATGTTTCATGGTACATAATGCATAAGTTCTTATAAACTAAGTTAGGTATAATTGATGGTTTGTATATTGGTTGATTAGGTATGATTTGTGAAGGCAAAGTATGCTTATAATTTATGCTTGAGTGGTTAGTTATTTAGGTTCGGTTTCTAAATGGAAAATAATGAATATGTTTCAGGTAAATGTCGTTAATCTCATGTGTAATTTTAAAGTGACATTTTGATGTTTGCATTAGGCTATGAAATGGTATAATTAGATTAATAATGAATGGTAATATTAGTATAAATTTTGAGGTTAATTTTGCTAGCCGAATAGAAATGAAAATTTGTTATGTATGTGTAATTTTGACATGATGCAAAACTAATGAATTTTGGTATGCTTTAATTTGGTAGATATGTTTAAAAATGGTTCAATCGGTTATGGTAATATGCGCATGATTTTTGTAATGTGAAAAGAGGTATATTTTGTCATGTGATAATGTTAGCTAATATCTTTTATGTTAATGAATATTATGCCATGTGATATGATTGGTATGGATTAAATATGCGGATGGGTATAGATGCGCAAAATGGTATGTTTAGCATTTAGTTAAAGAAATGAACTTGTACTATAGGAAGTATTAATGCTTGTTTGGTTCATGAGATGAAAAATGTTGGTTTATGATTTAGTCATTCGCACGCTATGAAATATGATGGTCATAAGGTTCGAATTATGTATCTATAAAGCATATGTAGTATGGTTTTGATGCAAGTTATTTGATTCGAAAATTTGATTATATCCATAATATTGATATGGTTGAATTTTGAAACAGGGTTTGTATATGTAATATGATTAATAATGCATGTTTGATTTTAATTAGTTATGTGCTTATATATATAATAGTTCGACTTATATGAATGAGTGGATGATTGCTATTTGAATTTGATTGAAAATTATTATAAAAAAAATCGTGCTTGAGTTAATATAATTTGTTCATAAATTGAAATGAATGATTGTTCTGAGTTGTGTTTAGGTCGATAATACCTCGTGACCCTAATCCGGCGACAGATACGGGTTAGGGGTGTTACAAAAACCCAAAACCAAAATCTGAATTTATTTGTTTCAAAATATTTCTCTTAATTTCATCTTTCAATCAAATTAAAAGATAATAGTATATATTTATTATTTATCCCAAAACAACATACAGTAATGTTCAAAACAACCTCACATAAAACTTCAAATGTCACATCCCAACAACCGGGTTAGTGAAACCAATAATGGTCACGTCCTGTTCTTGAATTAAGGTTGTGAAAATCATGTCAAGTGAATTGTTTGGTTAAGTGGTTAAGTGTTGTGTTTATGTGTGAGAGGTCTTGTATTCAAATCATTTCTCTTGAATTTTTATTAATTTTTGTTCCAACCTTTGACTTTGAAGACCAAGCTTATATATTATTTTCACTCAACTAATAACAAGAATAAGCTTATTGGTTTAGTGGTAAGGCTTTAGCTTACCTAGAGATCTTGTGTTTGAATTTTGTGTGTGCAAAGTGGAGATTATTTTTGCTTTTAAAATTTGAGGAAAAATCTGATGTGGATAATTAATAGGAGTTAGTGGGTAGTTTTTTTTTTAAAAAAAGAAGAGATTATCTCCTAATTTCTCTCCTCCACAATCGTCCACCTCTCATCCCCACTCTTCCATCCTTTTTCTTATTCTTGCCGTCCACTGTTTCCTTTTCTTCCTATTTTCTTAGTTTTTTTTTAGTTTTCCATTTTTCCTTGCAACCAGATTATTTCTTTTTCAACAGTTTTCATGTGATTCCAACCTTCATTCGTTCTTTTGTTTTTTTTCCATTTCTAGTCTCTGATTTTATTCTTTGAAAAGCAATTTGGAGTTCTGGAATTGTGGTAAGCGTCGCATAAGTATGGTGTTTGTTTCCATTATTGTTAATCATGAGATGGATGTTTGTGACTAAGTTTTGTTCAAGAAATTATTTGTTGGTTTGATTGCGTTTTGATGTTCTCTTTTGTGGGATCTTAGTAGGGGAGGATTGTGAGCCACATAAATTTTTTCCGGCTAACTGAGTGTATTAGTAAACGTTTTCCCCATAGGTAAAGGTTGGTTATTCAAGCGTTTGTAGCCGAATAATGTTTCAAGTCCGTTGTATTTGTATTAGATTACTCGATGTTTTGGCATTAATCCATCTTTTTTATGTAGTCATAGGAGTTGGAAGTATTGTTATTAAATCGACATCGAAAAATGACCAGGTGTGTAATGAAAACCTTAAAAAATAGTGAACGACGATGCCGAAAAGCCTATTGTTGACGTCACATGGTCGTGTGGGTCACATGAGTTGGGTTATTTGGGCTGTGTGGGCCACACGAGTGTGTGTTAGGCTGTATGGACCATACGGGCTGGGCCAATTAAGCTGTGTGGGCCCATTTTTTGTAACAGTTTGTTTGGGTCCTATTTAAAGTGCGATTCAAGTTTAGCTACTTCGTTGGCTCCGAAATATGTTATATAGGATTTATAGTTATGAAACCTAACATTCTGCCTCTGTTAATATGATTTCTAAAAGCATGATAGTAGATTCTAATGTGTATAGCACGTATGACTTTAATATAAGAAATCTGAAATTATGATATTGTATATGTAATGTTCGAGAGCATGTCTGTGTTATAATTTCTACATCTGATCTGTGATTTGAGTTATCTATTTAAACATGATTCATGTACGTGCATCTAAGTATGTAATATGTTTGACATGTGCATTGGGGTGGGATAATGATGTGATGGAGGAAATGTTGGCAATTTAGCTGCATATTGATAAGCCATTGTTGTCGGGAAACCTTGGATGACTTAATTAGTAGTTTAACTGCATATCTGTTCTGGCAACTTGACAGCAATTCTGGTGGCTTGACCATAGTTATCTAATTTTGGCAGATTACCGTATTATATCAGGTAGTTTGACTGCACTATTTTGAAAGTGACATATGCTCACTTATAGGTGTGTGGGGTTGGATGAATATTTATTACCGTAATTGGTGTGTAGGGATGGACATAGTATCTATTTCTATTTTTGTTTTTGCATCTGTGTCTAATTCTGTATCTGCATTTGTGTCTGAATTTATTTCTATTTTTGCATCTGTGTCTGAATTTGTATTTGTATATGCATCTGTGTCTGAATTTGTATCTGTATTTGTTACTATCTATTCTATTTTTATGGGTTGAGTTACACACTCAACCTGTTAGCTCACCCTTTGTTTTTTTCTTTTATCCTCTCAGGTAATCAACAAATTTAGGTTTCGGCGGCGCATGGGAGCTCAGATTGGCTTTCTCGTGTAAAATGGTTTGATTTGTTAATAATTTAATGTCATAATTGCATAAAATACCCTTAACGTTTATGAGTTTTTAGGTTTCAGCCCTTAACCTTTTTTATTGACACCCTTAATGTTACAATTTTTTCAGAAACCAACCCAATTTTAACAGTAAACGTGAGTTGACCGTCAGTCAAACGGCAGGTTAATGAAATAGCCTAATGGACAGTCAAACGGCAGGTTAATGAAATAGCCTAATGTGAAGCACGATGTCGTAGATGACATCATCAAAACAAGTTTTTCTCTAACTACTGTTACAATAAAACATTTTTTTCTCTCAATGCTTTCCTAGATTTCCTCTATTTCCAAACACATCTTTAGTTTTTTCTCTCTTTGCAGATTTTCTCAACGCCTCTGTAAGTTATTAGTTGTTTTTCTAATTAACACATCTTTGTTAATGAAATGGCATATAACAAACATCCAAAAAGGCATGCAAACTAACGAAATCCATTAAAAGTAATATAGATGCATATATATATTTATATGCACACCACCATTTTCTTCAGTTTTCTACCAACCAAACAGAATAAAACGAATCCATACAACAAAAAGAAGCTAACTTTCTAGTATTTTAACAAAAACCCAGCAAATCCCACATCTTATTTTATACTAATTTAGTTAGATCTACCAACTTTAACCTCCAAATTCAACTTTTAAACCTTCCACAATTCTGTTTGTTTCTCGAGAAAAAAACAGAGAAAGAAAGAAAAAGATTAAAGAAACCAGACTTCGATTTTAATTGATCCTCTTCCTCTAACACAACAACCTACAAAAATGATTATCAACAACCATTTTTATGATTATTGTTGTTTTTTTTTAAGAACAGAAGCCAAAACACTGTTTGTGTAAGAATAAAATAAGTACAAATATTCAAGAAGAATAAACAAATTAGTGCAATAACTACAGAGGGAAAAAACACCATTTTTAACAATAAAATATATTGAGAAATTCAAAGTCTTATGTTAGATTCCATGAAAAAAGGGGTAAACAGGTTATCATTTACTAAAGAAAAGTTAATGGTGTAGTTCCAAATTGAATCAAAAACATAAAATTTTAACTAACAGTAAGCAAAACTCTAGCTGAAACCATCGACGGTGGAGGACCCGAAATCAGCAAAGAGAGTGGGGTCCACCTACAAAGTAGGATGCTGGAGGCGGCGGAATCGTTCCCATTGGATTGAGAGAGTTTAGCAGTGGATGAAGGCGACCTGTGAACCTACTTCTTCTTCCACTTCCTCATTGAACATCTCTGTTGAACCACTATACATAACGGAAGCTCGGCCCAGCCTAGTGGAGCCCACTCCTTCCATTTCTATATTCCAAAGTTTGAAGATAATTATTAAGAGTTATAAGCAAAAAGAAAAAAAAATTCGAGTGAATGAAGTCTCTGGTTTCAGAATAGAGGGGAAGAGAGAAAGAGAGAAGAAGAAAGAAAATGAAAAGAAAATGAAAAAAAAGTGTTTAATAAATGACGTCATCTATGACATTGTGCTGATGTGGCATGCCACATAAGCTGCATTGTTGACCTGCTGTTTTAATTGACGGTCAACTCACGTGTACGAATGGGGCTAATTTTTAAAAAAATCATAATATTAAAGGTGTCAATAAAAAAAGGTTAAGGGCTCAAACCCAAAAACCTATAAATGTTGAGGGTATTTTATGCAATTATGCCTTTAATTTTTTGGACTTTTGGTTTTAATTTGGACTAATATTCGGATTTAGTTTTGGTTTCGGGCTGCGGTGGTTTGTTATTCAATGAAAGATTTTTCGCATGATTTCTGTTAATTAACAATAAATGCTTAGTTTTCCAAAATCAAATGAGCTAAGGTTTTTCCGTTGCAAATTTGAAATGAGTTTAACGAAAGTTTCAGAATATGCTTAAACGACAAAATTATATGTTCACTTATCGAAATCACGGTTTTCAAGTTATAACTCCGGAATTTTCCGCTGCAAAACTATGTATTCAACTAAGAGTTTTTCCGTAAAATAGATAAGTTCTGCGCATGACTTTCGAAAGAAAAACATAAAAGAGTATTGCCAAAAATAATATTTTCAGATTACACGATCTTTCAATGCTAGTTTTTGTTAAGGTTTTCAAATGAGAAGAGTAATATCTCAAGATCTGGCCATAATTTCTAGGCCGAGTTTGGAGTGTTACATTAAATTTAAACCAAAATAATTTGAAAAGGAAAACCCCATATCAATATATCAAACACTCCATCAATATTTCATCTTTGGACAAAATATTAACTTTTAAGTGATATTTTGGTGTAGTAATTAAACACTAATAATAAGAACATGTCGAATAATAAATCTTCCTTTGGGTCGATTTATTACTCGTATGTAAAACCAAATAATCGTCACATATTTATTACCACAGTTGTATATGTAATTTAGTTAAATACTAACTTTCCTTTGGGCCAATCAATATTAACATGGCTTAATTTACATGCGCACAACCTTTTAAAATTTAAAACAAAATAATTTCAATAACAAATGTCACTTTGGCAACTTAATATTTTCAATTAAGTTATTTTAAAAAATATATATATATACCACTATTCAAATTTTAAAATTTTCATAACAGTTAAAGGTCAAAACTAATTTTCTTTAATGTTCTATAGTTTTTGAAATAATCCAAAATAAGATTGTTTTAATGCAACCATCAGAATCGAAAACCTTAATTTTTGACTAATTTAATTAAAAATTAATGATGATGAATTAGTCATAGAATGAAAACAATTCCTTTTACCAACTAGACAATTCCATCATTATGATGTCATGATTGATGCTTAAAAAATACATTTGGTTTAAATTTACACTAAAACATTTAACATCAAAATTCTCAAAAAGAAAAAAAAGAACATGAAATATGCGAATAACAGCATGCTCTAAGGGGGAATCAGATTCAGAAATGATAATAAAAAATCAATGGAACAAAGAAACCAAAGAAAAATTTCAGCCAAAACTTAGATTCCCAAAATATGAATAAATACTCACTTTCCAATTAAACCTTGAAGAACAGTACTGTGTCACAAACATGTAATAACAGTTGACACTAATTTCTACAATTGAATCTTTAATATACTCAACTTGTCATTGATAAACTATCCAGTTTAAGGCAACCAGAGTAGAGTCGATTAAAGCAAATTGTAAAGTAACCAAATTCAAAACCATGAGCACAATCAATAAAAAAGGACATGAAAGCCATACCCATCATCGATATTGACTATATATACACCCGTGGCCAAAACTTGCCACCTTTTTCTTTCTTAATCGCACAAAACATATTACCAAAGCTAAACAAGTCTGTCTTCTCATATGAAGATATACCAAAAGCATTCAACCAAAATATTGAGCCACTATTTTATTTCAAAGCAAAAATTAGTCGTAACCCACTTTAAACAACAATGGGTTTATTTACATTAAAATCAATAAAGTATGATAATTGAAAATTACCAAAATTAAGAAATTAAAATTGAAAACTCTAAAACTTTTGACATATAGAATCAAAATTTAAGAAATTTTATAAATAATTAAAATATCAAATTCATAAATTTTGTAAGACGAATCAACCCAAAATAATAGAGAATCAATTCGTTCTCAATTATTTAACATGAAGAGGTTCGGATGCCACTTGTTAAAACCATAAAACAAGATCTGGTGTAAAAAAAGACTTAACAAACCAGAATCTGCCATGTAAAATCATCAAGAACAAAACTAAATGTAAAAGCGTACATGAATCCATTGATTTCTTGGAATATTCGATCTTATAGTTTTGATCTTCCAAATTAGCACACAAGTAATCTACACAATATGACTCTCTCTTTTCTAAAGATGAGATATTAGAAAATTTATGTTATGTATAATTTGGAGATCATAAACTTTATATATAACTTTTGCACATTAATCCTAATTTCTAATCAGCCCATCATTAATTAGAATTTAGTTACTAGAGTATCACATACTTTATTTAATAACTAAGGCCCAATAAACCTTAACAAAATTAGATCATTTTTAATTTGAGCTAACCTTTTATGATAGTAAATAATAACATATAATTACTCTTATGTCCATATTTTCCAACATTGAAACCGAAACCGAAATCAAAACCAAAATCATATTGAATAAAAACCGAAATATCCAAAATCGATAATTGTGGTTCAATTTAGTGGTTTTTACCAAAGTTGAGCTTTGTAAAAAAAAACAATATCACCTTGTTTTGGGAAAAAAATATAATATTGCAATTTTTTTTTAATTTTTTTTCACAACAATCATAGTACTGTTTTAGATTCATTTATACATTTATAAAGTGAATTAAATAATTAAGTTAATATCATAATCATCAATAAGACCATTTAACAAATCATTTTAATTTAAGCTATTAAATTGATAAATCATTCAAAGTTATTAAAAGGAAAGCTAACATGTAATCATCCGCATACCTAATTGTAACACCCCTAACTCGTCTCTGTCGCCGGATTAGAGTTTTGGAGTACTACAATAAAATTCGAAAAATTTAACTTCAAACATAAACAAATATTCAAATTAAATAAACAAATATTCAAATTAAATACTAACATTCAAATACACATTTCATTTATTGAATAGTTGCACTTATGAGCGTTAAATCGGGCCATAAAAATAGATTCAGGACATTTAGGGATCATTTTGAAACAAAATATAGATTTTTGGGAAAATTGAAAAAAATTTAAAAACAGGGGTCACACGACCATGTGACATAGCCCAGACCCTGTGGACATTCGAAGTATGGACACACGATCGTGTCCCAGCCCGTGTGGTATTCGAAATAGGGTTACACGACCGTGTGCCAACCCGTGTGTGCATTTGATGTTAGGTCACATGGCCGTGTCATTGACCGTGTTCCATATTGACTTGAAACACACGGTCGTGTGGGGTGACCGTGTGTGGCACATGACCGTGTGACAGCCCGTGTCCCAGGCTATGTGTTGTATAAGTTGCCCTTAAAACAAGCCAAATCAAGTCTGAATTCTTGCACACTAAGACACACCATACCTAGCCTATTTCACATGATTAAAAGCACATTCAAAACACCAAAAACATGCCAAATATTCATCCATTCTATGTCTAAGCAATATGTTATCAAAAGACACCACAATCACAAATCAAACATAATCTAATTTAACATTACAAGTTCATTCAATAAACTTATATCAAACATACCAAAAACCATGACTTGCCTAATATAATATAGAACATGCACAAGTGTATCTTCACCTATTTACTTCATCGTTTACGACACAACACCAAATAAGCACTTGACCATAATAAGCTTATCACAAACTTAAAACATCATAGTAACCAAATTACATTTAAACTCTATACATGCCAAAACATACACATATCATTTAATATAAATGCCCATCCATGTACCCTCATTGGTACCACAATAAACATCCAAAACAATTCAAACTCAATGCTAAAATACTAACCTTAAACATACATCTCAATTTGACCATTTCTTTCACATCCTAGTTCTACCATAAGTCATCTACTTGAAAAGACACTCACAAATGACTAAGTCACATATTTACATATACCTTAACAAGCCAAAAGCAAAACATATGAACAAGAACTCTCAAATCACATCATATCGGCCAAATAACATAAAACATCTATTACAAACCATTTATAACCATCAACATAATAACCAAAGTCTACCAAAATGATGGACGAATAGTGTGAATGTACTCCAACAAAAATTCCAATCGATCAAGCTTTCCGATGATTTGCAAGACAAAGAAAACAATAACATATGAAACTAGCGCTTAGTAAGCTCGTATAATCTTAAACGTAAACTTACCTTTTAAACTCAATTTCTATGAATTTGATGTATAATCTCATTATCATTCTCATGAATTTATGAAATCTTGTACACATCACAAGTCCCACAAGCTAGTGAGCTCAATAACAAAGACATAATCTCATCATGTCATAAAACAGATAATAGTAACATATCAAATATATCTTTCATTCATCATTATACCAATTTGCATAAAATATCCAAATCAAAGCATTATGTCAACATCTTCCATTTCAACTTTCATGATCACATAACAATTCATATAATTAAGCTTACTCTTTTAAGTCTTTATTACCCGTTGGACCAAATAAAATATCATTGGATACTCGAGATAATACTCATATAACCATTTAATTCTCTAAACACACCATAAACATAACTAGATAACATATTTATAGACATATGAAACATATAATTACACCAAGGCATTAATATTCATTATCAAACTATACTAATCAAAACATTCATCTCATATTTATACTTATAATACATATCTCACTTGAAACATGATACCTGAATAACGAATGGTTGAAAGATGAGATACCAACCTTTTCATTGCTATTCTTTTCAACCTTTTCATTGATATCCTTTTCGATCTTTTCATTGATATATTTTCAACCTTTTCATTTGTTATCCTTTTCGAATAACATCCTTTTCAACATTTTCATTTGTTATCTTTTTCGGATAACTTTCTTTTCAACCTTTCATAGATTCGGAAATACCAAATGTAATGCCATGGTGTCTTTTAGCTGTGGTCTTTTCCTTTTCAAGTATAATATCATGATGTATTTCAATCACAGTCCTTTTCTTTTCTCAAATCAAAACAATCTTAATCATCAATACATAAATACTTATATAAAGATATCAATTTACTTCTAGAAATCAAATAAATTAATTTAATTAAAATATGAACTTACCTCAACTAAACCATTCCAGCACTTAGATAAGTAGGTTAACATAATTAAGTCCTTCCATCATCATTTTACACAATTATCCCAGTATTTTACCTTTTATACAATTTAGTCCCTAAATCCGAAACTTGCAAATTAACCACATTTAATCCCAATTCAAGCTAACTGAATTTCCCATTATTCCTATACAACCCATATTTATCACCTTTTTCACAAGAATTTTATGCAGCTTTACTATTTTAACAATTTAGTCCTTAAACTTTAAAATTAACTAAAATCACTTTACAAAGCAATCCTATTTAACCATCAAACTTAATAATCTATCATAAAAATTCAAGAACATCACAAATTCATCGATGGTAAAATTCTAAACATTTCACAATTTTACAATTTAATCCCTAAGTTAACTAAATTAAGCTCCAACGATCTCAAAAATATAAAAAATATTAAAAACGGACTAAAAAATATACCCCTTGGAAGGTTTGCCGAATCCTTTAAGCTTCATGGTGGAAGAACAAAAAAAAATGAAGATGACTTTTGTTTTACTTATTTTAACATATTTTATTTATAATATTATTATTAAATACCTATTTTATTATTATTTTTAACTAGTTCATCCACTAACCCTCCAACAACATTAAAATGAGTTTAATTATCTAACAAGGCCATCCAATCATGTTTCTTTAATAAATTAATACCTTTAAACTAATAGTGATTGACTTTTTCAACTATTATGATTTAATCATTTTCTCTTAATTAACTATTTAAACGTTAAAATTTCTTAACCAAAATTTTAATATGACCCTAATAACACTCCAAAAATATTTAATAAAATATTTAGGGCTCGGTTTATAGAAACGAGGTCTCGATACCTTATTTTCTAAAACCACTTGACTCTAGGGACATACCACTTGACCTATTTATTCGTTCAATTAACAAAAATCATAACATCAAATTTCAACGTAATTCTATAATTGACTCGTAAATATTAAATAATAATATTTACAGACTCACTTGTTGAATTTGTGACCTTGAAATCACCGTTTTCGACACCGTTGAAAAACATATTGTTACACTAATATTTTTTTGTGTTATAATTTAGTGACCACAATATACCATATAATTTATTAAATTCATAACTATCAAATATACATAATTGTGAAAAATT
The DNA here is from genome assembly GCF_007990345.1 of Gossypium hirsutum. NCBI lineage: Eukaryota > Viridiplantae > Streptophyta > Magnoliopsida > Malvales > Malvaceae > Gossypium > Gossypium hirsutum. The sequence goes on along the minus strand of NC_053446.1, from coordinate 11,533,335 downwards.
ATTTCTTTTATAAATAAAATATTATAAAATTTAATAAACGATTTTCTTAAAATTAAAATTATGTTTATAATTAAAATTATTATATTTAAGAAATGATCCAGTTATTAAAACTACACTTTTATAAATTTTCGCATGATGATATCTAGTTTTTAATAATAATAATAATAATAATAATAATAATAATAATAGTAGTAGTAGTAGTAGGGTTAAATTAATTAGTTCATATAGACATTGAAATCTTCAATTTATTATTCTACTAGGACTACTTTTTTAAACATAGATTTTTTTATTTAGTTTAATTGGATAAAAGGAGTTTCATATGAAAAAAATCAAACACGAACTGAATTATGCGGTTTTGATGGTAACATCAATCCAAAATTGAACCCAACAATATAAAATCCTAATCGAATATATCAATTTGAATCAATTTGTCGATTTTTCCGATTTCTTTACTCAACCCTAATTCTAAAAACACAATAAACCATACCCGACATAAATTAATCTTAAATTCATTTATATAACATAAAAAGTAGTGTCATAGAACGTGACCTTGGAGGCTTCGCTTTTGGACTCTTAACCTTAGAGTCATCTGCAACATTTTTGGTGAGTTCAAACTTCACCAACCACCTTAAAATCTTCACCACTAAATTTAGGAAATTCCAGCTTAAAATACCAAGGAAAATAGGATTGTACCCGATAGAGGTCCACCTCGGAAGCAAGCGTGCTATTTTCTAATTGTGTTTATTCTATTCGAAAAAGCATAAAGCATTTTGAAGAGAATGAATCGTTCAGAAACCATGGATTTAAGCTCTTTAGGATTAAAATGATAAAGAATTAGTGCATTGTCTCTCATTAAATTTTATAATTTGATAGAAACAATGTATTCTACCTTAAATCAGATTCCTTTTACAAATATACATTTGCTTTGCAGTACTTTAATTTTTATTTAAAAAACCTTAAATTATATAATTTTCTATATTACATTATTAAATGATAATCACATTCCCCTATCATCTTGTATTACTTATTGACATATACAGTATTACTTATTAACTAGCTAATATATATAACCCTAGTCAGCGTCGCTGCCATGGTAGTATCTATCGAAGGGCTTAAGTAAACCGTAAGTAATGGCCATGGCAACCCACCCTCCAAAAAGAACTCTGGCTGCTGATATCCTAACTGGGGAACCCCCAAGACAAGCTCCAAAGCAACCGAAGACCGCAAGAGTTATAGATGAAACCACCGCAATCACCACAATCCGGATAACATGTTGTTCAATAAAAGCAGCAGATGCCAGTGGAACAACTGCCCCGCATAGAAATGACAAAGCCGAAGCTGAAGCCGCCTTACACGGGTTGGGCAGTGTGTTTTCCTTGTCATGATCATCATCTTGCACCAATGTTACTGGTGCTTTAGTTTTTAAATCATCGGTCATCACTTTTATTATAGGAGATCTACGGGGAGACAGACCCTGGGGCAAATTTGGCTCTAGAATTATAACAGGAGAGAACATTTTTTCTATCGGATCACGGGTGCATGGAACATCTAAGTTTGTCTCTCTTAACCTGCTTGCTTTAGCCGTAGTAGCACAGCAAGTCATATCTAGTTTATTGACCCCATCATTTCGCATGCCTGTGTCAGTTTTTGAAGCCTGCTCAATATCTCTTTGGGTTGAAACGGAAACAAACTCGCCAACAGCCATGCTACAGGCACCTGCAATGGCTCCAGCTAGTCCAGAGAGGATCATGGACCATTTATCATCATTTGCTGCACCTATACCAAGCATTAGGGATGTGGTCGAAAGCAACCCATCGTTAGCTCCTAGAATGGCTGCTCGAATCCATTGACCTCGTTGCACAAGTTCCGTCCCTTGATAGGTTTCATTGGCTACAGAAATAGTTTGCTCAGGACATGGTTCAGTTGTGTGTGGGGAAGCCATGGGAAGAGTTATTCGGGGATAAATAGCAGTGAATAGCGTACAGGAATCTGGATGGAGTGGAGTGTGGATCGCAAAGTTAAGACACACTCAGAGCACGTGGATATGTATAATATAAGTAGAATATATTAGAAACTGAGAGATGCGAATTACGTTCCTACAAAATAGGGGTTTCATAGGATATAGATATCCATAGGAGGTGCCGTGGAAGATTACAAACAGGGAAGAAGTGAAGTGGGACGTTGGGGTCTATGGATTGTCTTGTCCAACCCGTCCTTCAAACTTAACTAGTAATTGTTTGTTTCCTTCTCGTTCCTATCTACCTTGAGATGCTTGGCTTGTCTAAACTGGACTTAATTAATTGCCATCTCAGGAGCATTTTAACTCTCCTAAAGGGTTACAGGTTTGGAGAATTTTAAAAATAATTAATTTTAAAATGGTTTTTATTTATTAGATTGTTTTTTTTAATATTGGTGAAAATATTTTTCCACTCTCTCAATTTCGAAATGGAATAATTAAGCACAATTAGGGTGGGTTTGGATGGGCGATTGGGTGCGGTGCGGTGCGGTGCGGTGCGTTTAGTTTACTTTTTGTCTCACGCTACAATATCGCTACAGTATCTAATCTCACTTCCACTACTGTTTTTACACTAACCGCAGGTAAACGCACCGCCCATCCAAACTCATCTTTAATCAGGACATTAATGTCTTTAGTCAAATTGTACACAACAAATTTAGCTCTCAATGTTTACATGTTTTGTCAAAGTGATCTAGATTTTAAAAAATTAAATTAAATTATCCTCAACATTTACACATTTACATAAATGTTTCAAGTTAAATTTGTTAAATCATTACCAATTTGATAGAATGTGTAAACTTTGAAAGTTAAATTTATTATTATACCAATCAAAATCATGTACAATTGTCCTTAATTGCTCACTTTCGAAATTTAGAAGGATTAAATTGTTTTTATTTTTTTGAGACAAACCAATTTACTCAATTTTAAAATTGAGAGAGTTTGGAAAGGTTTTTTGACCAAAAATATTGCAATACTTGTAAAAGATTGTCTAAAAATAGACTCAACAATTTAAAATAGGTTGTTTCTTAGCAGCTTTAGGGCCTGTTTAGTAGTGCTTTAAAAAAATATTTTTGGCTCCAAAAGCACTTTTAGAAGAAAAATTATGCTAAACAAGTTGCTTTTTGTTGAAATTTTTAACTTTTCAGAAGTGTTTTTCCTTTCCCAAAAATAATTTTGGTGCTTAATTACTTTTTCACCCCTCCAATAACATAATACTTTTTATTTTTTTCTTGGTGCTTAATTACAAATGTGTTAAAATCATTAATTAAATATAAAAAATATTTTTTAAAATACTAATTACAAATATTTAATGGTTATATTTAAATATTTAAAATATAATTTATTTATTTTAATTAAATTTTATAAATAATTAATATTTATTGCTTAAAAATATTTAAAATTTATATTTCATATATTAAAATATTAACAAGTTATAATAATTTTTTTATATTCTTACTAAAATATAATAATATTAACTAATTTAAATAATATTTAAATGCATATTTGTTACTTAATAATAACATGTCTAAAATGAACATTTTATTTTTCAAAAGCATTTTTTAATAGCAATACTAGACACTCAAATTTTAAATCAAACTTTTCAAAATTATTTTTCCACTTTAGTTGGTGGAAACCTGATGCAAGCAGTTTGTTTTCTTCTAGTATGAGTTGACTATTTATTATATGTTTCAGGTTTGTTTTTTGTTTTTGTTTTACTGAAATTACCATGAATGATAATTTACTTTCAAAATAACAAGTTACTAGGTTTCAAACATCGAGATCTTCACACTTCATATTTTTCTTCTTTTCTATAAATGTTTAATTTTGAACCATTTTCACCCACTTATGTGTCTTTCGTATTTTTCATTGACCTTTTTCCTTTCAATTGGCATCTAATCAACATATTATACAAAAGCACAGTCTGGCCTTTAAATAAGGTTTTAGGTTTAATAGAATACGTCATCCATTAAAATATTTCAATCCTTTAACAGCATAATTACTTAAATAGCTTTAAATCAGGGTTAAAAAAACACAGATTACTAAAGCAAGACATATACCAATATCCGCTACAGTAGAGATCTGGAAACAAAACTCAAACCATGTCTAACAATGGAGGTGATGGCAAAGTTCCAAACATACGCTTTCAAGGGTTCCTAGTTGCAGGGTAATGGCCTTAACATCTACTCGTCTTCCTCGTCATCACCATCTCCCCCAGCAGCCTTCTTGGCAGCTGCTCTCTGGTTCTTTCTCTTCACTCTTCCAGGGCGGCCACCTCCGAAGGGGCTTGTGAGAGAGAAGTCAATATGTTTTTGAGAGTCAACCCTCACCATGAAAGATGGGATGTTGACCACTTGCCTACCAACCCTATCAAGAAAATAACAAACATCAAGATAGACCAAGCAATTCATGTATGGATATTATGTTCATACATTCTGTTACAACTATTTTATATTTCTACAAATTTCAATAATTTAATAATTCTATTATATAGATTTTAAGTCATTCGTGTCATTTCTTTTGTGTTTTAGTTATTTCTGTCATGCAACGTGTCATGTCTGATATTGGCAACTCTATATCAGGATGCAACATTAAGAGTATCCATAAATTATCTAGTACTCAATTAGCCTATATCTATGAAACTGCTCAAACAAGAAATTGTGTATAGAATATGCAAAGTACCAAGGCAACAAATCACAACATGCAAAACAAAAGCCACATCGGCATATCAGCAATCAGCCAAAGGATTTGTTAGAATACTAGTTGCAAAAGTCAATCACTCAAATTACTCGGAAGAATGCTTTCTGAGTTTATATCCTGTAAACATGCAGCTTCGCTAAACCACAGTGGCACTTGAGCTTATGTTGCTCTAACACTTTATTCCAACACATCTTAGACATGGGTAAATAAAAGTATCCACATCAAGCTCATGCCCATATTCAAAACTAACACCCCAGTCTAAATAACATAGGCTTGAAACAATAAAGGATACTCATAAGATGTGAAAAATCCTAAACATACATCCCAAACAGTTAATGATTTAAGAACACATAATCAAAAGACAGATGGCAAACATGAAAACGTGCATCAATGGAATAAAAAGATGAACTATTTATAGTGAACAGGCACATCACGTGCAGCAAAAGATGACTGGTGCGGTTTCTAGAAACAACCTAACCACCAATATGTAAACACAGTAAAATAAACTCCAGGCTGCTTTATAGCAAGAAGAGTAATGATTACCTAATGTGCCTTTGCCTAATCAACACACGAGCATGGTGAATCGACTTGGCCATCCCAGTCTTGAATACTAGTGTTTGCAAACGACGCTCAAGAAAGTTCTCGACAGTCAAAGCCAAGACGTAATCAAGCTTGTTTTGGCTCTCATCCAAAAGTCCATACCTATTCATCCTACGAAGAAGTGCTTCACCTTCAAAAATACGCCGAGGGTTCTTCTCATCAAGAGTGAGAAGATCCCTAGCAGCATTACGGATACGGCTCAAAGCATACTGAACTCTCCACAACTCCCTCTTACATCGGAGTCCATACTCTCCTACAAGTCTCAACTCTGCATCCAATCGTTCCTTTTCATATGGACGCCTAGGCTTCTTAAAGGTCTTCCCATCTACAACCACACATCAATTTCATCACCATCATCATCAACAACAACAATAATGTGATTCGACTAATTAGTAAGCCAGGGAACAATCATATAACCGCAAATGAGCACAAAACAATCATAACGCTATCTTTTTTTTTTAATCATATCAAGAAAGGCACCAAAACCATTAACCTAAACAAGTATATTTATCAAATAGGATCCGAGAGTACCGAACACTAATCAACCAACTATGCTGTTTTTTAGGTCATATGATCTACAAACTCGGAAACCATACTCTACAACCGTTAAATCCCCACTGGAGACCACTAAGATTCAAGCTTGAAACCTCAAATATGGAAACTTTCTAACTGCTTTTATATCAATTATAATATAATCTTCTCTTTAATTACCAAATAGTAATCTAATAGAATACATCAACAGGTAACAAATAGATCAAATCGGCCAAGAAATAAGAATAAAGCGAAATCCAAGGTAAAGATCATTTCTAACAACCTAAACTACATCAAACACAAAAAAAAACCCCGCTTATTAATAAAAAAGCGAGAACTATAGTATTGTACCAGCTACATACAAAAGTCCATTTCTGAGAACCAAAAAAAAAAATCGAAAAATGGAATAAAATAGGGTAAAACATTAACTTTCATAGTATAAGACAAACTCAGTTGAAACTACAGAATACGAAGAAAAGAAAGCAAAAAATAATGAAGGTGGAGTCGGGAAAAGACAATGGAGTTAGCTTACAATTGCGGTAGAAGCTGACGTGAACCATGTCGGCGCCGGCTTCTCGTCAGAGCCGAGATAGAAACAGAGCGGGTGCAAAAGGAAGAAGCCGAAGTTAAAAAGAAAGAAGAGCCGAAGCGTGATAATTTATATTACGGAAACCCAAAACCCTAAAATTTCCCCATCCTTTTTAGGGCTTTCAACGGGCTCTTTTGGTGAATAGGATTCAATATCTTCTATTTTGGGCCTTTTGTGTTCAACTGTTGAACGACATTAATTATAAATTATAAATTTAATATTAAAATGGACGAAACTCGAATAAGTTCAAAAGTTGTGTTTAGAATCCGAATTTAATACTATAAAATAAAATAAATCAAATTGTAATTAATAATTGTATTCTAATATCTTTAAATAATTAATTAAAATAAAATTTTAATATATGATGAAAAAACTATTTTAGATATATTCTAAGGCTGAAAGTTTACTATTTTATAATGAATATAAATTATAATGTATTACTTCAACTACGTTTATCTAATCAATTATTTTAAATAACAATATAATTATTTCATAATTTATTATAATTTGTGCTAAGAAGCGACAATAACAAATGTCGATTATAATTAAAATCTCATATTACAATAAAAATACTCTTTTTTTTTTTAAAATTCGTATTCATTAATAAACCAATGTGGAAATCTCAAAACAAAGATAAAACAAAGGGAGCGCCTAAACCCAAGTTATTAAGCTTGTCCAATACACCTAATCTTAGCTCCTCATTGTATTATCCAAAGTAAACGATTTTTCAACATTAACAATATTAGCAATATCAAAAGGACAATCAGTACAATTGGTATAGTTCGCTCTCAATAAAGCTCTCGTTGCCAAGACATGAGCAGCCTTATTAGCGTCCCTATGAATCCAACATTACAAATAAGACTGAAATCTAAGGCAATAAAGACACAATCCTTTAGTAACAAACTTGAACCTAAGGCATCTACTTCATCAAGAAGAAAAGCTTATCAGAGTTTTTGACTATCAGTCTCCATTACAATATTATCTAAATACAAAGACTTGAGCTAGGAAAGGACATCCCGTATCGCAAGAATTTCTGACTAAAACTGATCAAGAGTGTTCTTCATGAAAACGAAAATACATCGCACAAAGTCACCTAAACCATTTTGCATAACTATTGTCCATCCCACACATATACTATCAACCAAAATGGCTCCATCAACATTACATATAAGCTTTCCCATATTCGTCCTTGGCCAACAAACATTCCCCGCCTCTATCGACATGTGCATGATAGTTCGAAAGTTGTGAACCAACCTCGCTTCCAACCAAAATTGCATAAATTCATCCACATGTTGCACAAGTTGGCCCTCTATCATAACCTTTTGTTTTCAAACCACCATATTCCTACTATGCCAAATACCCTATAGCATCCCCAAAACACACCTCCTCATGTCATCTTGTTGATTAACCAAAGTCCTATGAACAAGCTTATCAATCGACATAACATTGGTATAAAACAAAGTTCCTACCACATAACAAGTGCGAAAGCACAATGTATAAGTGTTATCCAAATCCTCATGAGCTTGATGACATCTCAGACAAAGAAGATCAATATTCGCCCCACGACTCAAAAGCTTACTAATCAAGGCACAAAACCACACAATAATTTTCATAAAATTATTTAATCTTTGGTGGCAAAACCTTATTCCAAATGGATTGCCAAGGACCATTGACATAAAAATATATAATGTTGGTGAACAAACGGAAAGCCACTCAATAATTCGACTTAACAAAGTAATGGCCATTAAAATTGCCACATAAAAGCATCATTCATTGAGAACCAACTCAAAGGCATACGTAGAATCCGCTCAACATCATACAGTGTAAACAGTCCTTCCACAATATCCTTATCCTACGATTCTCTAGTAAGGAGAAAATCACCATTAACCCAATGAGCAGTAATCACATCCATTAAAAGAAGCAGTGTCGACAAAAAAGTTAACATCATCATTAACCCAAGGATCATGAAAGACACTAATAGTATTTATGTTTCCAATCCACCATATAATGCCTTCAAAAATCACCACTTTAGCCTTATGAATACTCTTCCAATTAAAAGAGGGAGATGCACCCTCCATTGAATTAAGAAACCCACCAATTGGAAAATTTTTAGATTTAAAAATCCTGCACGAAAGAAACTTAGGCAAAGTAAGGAATCTCCATCCTTGCTTAGCAAGTAGCGCTAGACTAAAACAATATAGATTACAGAATCCCATCCTATCAAATTTCTTCGAAACATAAAGCATATCCTAAAACACCCTATGGGCTCTCCTCTGCCCTTTACCAAATCCACACCAAAATGAATTCATCATTTTCAGCAGGTCATCACAAGAATAATGAGGAAGCAAAAAAATACTCATGTTATACATCGAAACAACTTGAGCTACTATTTTAATCATCACATCCTTTCTTGCTCTAGAAACCAACCTATTATTCCAACTCAAAATATGTTTAATCAAGCATTCCTTAATAAAAGAAAAAACTTGCTTTTGTTTTGACCAATTAAAGATAGTAGACCCAAATACTTCCCATGGTTAAGAGGTGCAGCAACTCCAAGAACGATGGAGATGATGTTGGATCTGGTGCCCTGAGTGTACTATATTCATTTGTAAACTTATAATTTTTTCGAAAAAATTAGTTAATAAAACAAATTCATGGATTACATTAGTACACTTTGTATAAATTGTCCCTATATGGTTTTTGCATGCAAAGAAAAATAGAAGTAAATATTAGCTCACTGGTTGTCTAATGTTTAAACTAATACTAAGCGATATTATGTGGTCAAATCGTAATATGGAAAGACAACTTATATCAGTAGGCAAACTTAAATATGTCATTAGTCTAATAAAAAATGAACAAACCGATTGAAAGACTAATATGTTATCTATTAAGTCCAATTGGGAAGATGCTTTGTCTTGAGCATCAAAGCGGATGACTTCTAGAAGATAAAAACATAGATGTGACTGACTGGACTGATAGTACATCAGACATGACTCAAGAAGAATAGATTCTGAATTCATTTATGGATTTATTCACTTATGATGTTCATAGTGTGGCATACCTAACTCCTGAGTGGATGACGAATTATGTATGTGTGACTCGTATATTTTGATGTAAGTAAAAGCTTGAGTTTAAATAGACAAAGGAACTAAATGTTGGTGTGTAAGGTATACGACTTCTGTAGTATGTAGCGTCATTCACAATAGTGGAATTCATAGCCCGGGACATAGGTAAATGATATCCTCTCATTGGCATTACATGGTTGATGAAAAGTAAATGTGGCCATGGGTCGTTCGTCTTTGTGATGAATGACTTGATTACTATTTGAATGACTTGATCAATAATGGCAACTTTCAAAAACTTTCACAGTTTTATAAATTGGTACATGGGCTAGCTAAATCAAAGCTCTCATGACCTCAAATCGATAAAAATTACAAGAAAAGGACTTGATTCATTACCTAATTTTATGGTCAAATAGTCAATGGTTTGAAATTTTTCTTCAACCTTTTTCTTTCTATAGAGGACGACAAAAGAGGAGGAAGATGATATTATTCTCTTTCTTTCCACTTAGCTTGATATTTATAGTTTAATTAATAGTTAACTAACTTAATAAATCATAATTAATTACCATAATCCACCTTTAATTTTATTTAGAGGAGATTTTTCCATTAACTTTTACTTAATAATGGTTTATTAACCATCTTGACCCCTTTGGTTAATTGTTATTTAAGTCCCCAAGCCTTTAACCAATTAAAACTCTATAGCGATTGAACTTTTACAATTTAGTCATGAGCCTTAATTAATTATTTAAGTGACAAAAATGATGGACCAAACATCAATATTCTTTTATATCAAATCCGTAAATATTCATATGTAATACTTACGAACTCGATTTACGAAAATGAGATTCCAAAATCGTCTTTTCTTATACCAATGAAAATCAAGTTGTTATAGTCACACAGCTTGGCATAGAACTTAGACAAGGATTCATTGCCTTGCGCCCTTAGGGTCTCAAACCTTGTAGTTAGCTTCTGAATTTTAGATTGTTGCTTTATAGTATTGGCCCCTTTATGGGAAATTTATTTCAAGCTTCTTTGATGGTAGTACACTTAGAAATATGCTTGAACTTTTGAGAGTCAACTCCAAAAAAAATTGCATTAAGGTCTTTGGAGTTTGCATTTGCTAGTTTTTCTTCATCACTGATGCAAGTTACTTCAAGCTTAAGAGTATTCACACTAGCTACATCAATTGTTGGTGGTTCCCAACTAGTCAAAATTGAACGTTAAGCTATTTCATCCATGGACTTGAGAAAACCCCTTATCATTTCCTTCTAATAAGCATACTTTGTACCATCCAAGATAGGGGCCCTTGAGACTTATGTTCCTCTCATCTCAATAACAAATCAATGACAGGATCTCCATTCAATGTGTTAAGTGCCTAGGTCTAATATGAAATTTGATTTCATTGAATTTGCTTTTTAGATTTTCATTTTGTCACAAGTGGACAAACTTATCAACTATTATAAAAAAGAAATGGACACCAAAGTTTGGTTACACGTTTGAAAACTTTCTACATCTATGAGGTCTTACCTAGAGAATAATCCTTTATAACTCACCAAGTTGCAACCTCACTCCTAAACTCAATCTAGATGACTCTCTCTACTACGACTTTACTTATGAAAGCCTAGTTGTAAACTAATCAACAAGATAGTTTACTTACAATGAATTTGCACTAGAATAAGTCCCTCACTTGAATAGAACAAGTAATCTCTTGATTTCATGCAAATACTAAAACAAGCCTACATTTAAATAAGCATAAAGTGGTATGCTTAATTACTATCCATGTGAATATCTATTTTCTCAAAAATAGCCTTCAATGTGACTAAAATTGTTGAGATTACCTTGATGTAGTCTTTTATGGGAATCAAATCTCCTTAATAGGTAAAGTAAATCATATTGAAAGTCTTCAATATTTCCTTGCTTAACTTGTGTTGTTCCACTCTTTTAGCTCAATAATATGCTATTAAAAATCCTTAAAAATGTCCAATTAAAAGCTGGAACCATTTTGATCAAAACATGTCAACCAATTATAGCAGGATATTGACCTACTAGATGCAAGGTAAGTTGCAACTAAAGTTGCATCTGGGCCTTGTAACTGGAACAGATCTCATTTAGCATTTGAATGAATGTGTTTTTCAATCAAATCATTTTCACACACATACAATCGACATTTTTCTTCTTATGCAAGCATTACATTGTCCAACTTGAATGTACTAAATCTTATGACCAGCCCTTTTCAAGTAGAAGGCCCATTACATTCTAAAGTAACCATACAATTGTGAGTTGGAAGAAGAGTGAGTTTGGATGGGCGATGCTTTTACCTGCGGTTAGTGTAAAAACAGCGGTAGCAGTGAGATTAGATACTGTAGTGATACTGTAGCATGAGACAAAAAGTAAGCTAAACGCACCGCACCGCACCCAATCGCCCATCCAAACCCACCAAAAGAAAAGTAGGAGTCTTGAGCCTCCATCATCCTACCAGGGCAGAGATCAACTCTAGGACTAACAAAAACTTGTCGATTGGAGTAAGATTATATAAACATGCATCTTATAAGCGTGGAATTATTAATGGGTTTGGCTTCTTAAATTTCATGGTTTTTTAGGCATCGTAACATTTGTAGATGATTCTAAGGTTTAAGTAGGAGAGATTTAAGTTGGTATGAAAATAAAGAAATGGGAGAGATATTTATACAAAGAGAGTGAAGGTCGCCCAATTAATTTGGGTAATTTTCAAAAATAGATAACCTTACCACTCATGGCTGATTGGGTGTGGAGGTTAGTAATATAAGTCCATTTCGTACCTTGACAAGCACGAAATTCGTTGTTTTTTAGTGGATACACTAAAGAATATTTTTTCCCAATAAAAGGGTATGATACATAGGAAAGCCAATAATTTCTATAAAGAAAAGCAGCCAACAAGGTTGACATTAACAAACAAAAGCATTAAATTTTGGGATAATCAGATATTGACTGTAACCCATCTTAAATGTGTCAAGTGGCACTATATGGCTTTAACACTTACCCACCCTTGCTTTTCCTTGTTTAGTAAATTTGCATAAGTACCCTTTGTTTCCATACATAATTTCTAAATTTAATTATATGCACATTCGTGTTTTTTATTTGCATGATATAATAATTAACATTACAACAAGGTAATAAATTTATGTATTTATGTATATTGACTGAAACGTAACATTATCTAACTAATTATGCAATTGAATACGTGGTAAAATTGTGTTTGAAGAGATAAAAATTCATCCAATCAAAATCCTAAAGCTTATTTATAGGTAATAAATTAGATTGTCTGAAAAGTAGAGATATATTTATCTTCCAACGTTTTCAACAATTCCACCAGTTGAATTAGGATTTGCTCCTCAACTCTATCGTGTCTCATGAAGGTTATAGGATAGGAATACCAGCGTATTTGATAAAATTTTCAAACAAGTCTTTGATGGCTCTTAATTTTTGCTCACAAAAAATTGTCATTTGTGCTCATGAAGTCACTCATAAAATAATTTTAATATTATTAATAACCAAATTTAAAAAATAAAAAAAATCCTAAATTTAGGATAAACACAGACATATTTGATTTGGCTTGTTCGTGTAAGTCTAAAGTTTTTAATTTGGTAAGATTCGTGCAAGTTTAATGAATAAAACTCTCTTCTTCTCCTTTTTTCATATGTTTTAATATTATAATATTTTTTCCTAATTTTTAAAAATTTGGCTTTGTTTTTCCAACAGACTGATTTTAGTCTCACCCTTTTTCTTTAATGTTTTGTAGTTGAAGATTTTGGTTGAATGTATTTTATTTTTAATTAAATAATGTGGAATATTACATATAAAGCACAAAAATAAAAACAATCTCATCATTTTTAAGCGGAGTTAAAAACGAAGACTGAAAAAGAACAAAATAGAAGACCAATTTTTCTATTTTATAAAATTTTTATATTTTAAAATTATTTTCCAACATAACATGCAAACAAAATAGTCACATTAATTATTGCCATGTGAACTACTATATTAATATCTCGTGTAATTTTGTTCAATTTAAAAAGGTACAAGGATAGATTTTGAAGAAGGAGATTAGTTTTTCCTTTTTGACGTATAATATTACAAAAATACATATCTCTTTGATATTGTGAATCTTATTAATATGGATAAAGAAATTAGTTTTTCCTTTTTCCTTTTAATCAAATGCCAGATTTATATAATTAGCTTAGATAAGAAAAACAATCAAGCTAATATCCATTAACCGTAGTATAAGTTAGTGGGAAAATGATGACAGCATTAACATAACTTTATCAAAATGGTTTTATTGCTAATATAGCCTTAGTTTAATTGTCACTTAAGGCACTTGTCAATTTAAATATTAATTTCCTTTCTTTCTAGTCACCAATCAATTTAGTCTCTATGTTATTTTTTATTAATTGATTTAATTCAATAACACCTAATTATTTGACTCATAATTATATACTAACTCAATTTAACTAATTCGGTCTAAAATCGAATTTTATGACTCCATTGAAAATCGAGTCGTTACAAGTTTGTTAAGTATGTAGGTTTAGATTATATTCTGAATAGATAGATGAAAATTGTTATGCGTTTGGAAATATTACATGTACAGTTATGCTGTGAGATGAGTTCTATAAGGTGCTTGAATGGTTTGGATTTGTATTAATGTCGATATTATGTTGTTAATGGTTGATTTGTGCCGAATCATTAATGATGTGTTATGCATGACTATCTAGCCCTATTAAACTATACTAGATTGAGTCTGGATATAGTTGACATGCTATAGGATGTGTTGTATATCGGTGAGAGTTTTATTTTGGCACTTGTGTGCAATTTATTAGGCGCACGTGTACTTGTATGCACATTCTGGAGTGTTAGGGGTATATGTGTTCACACATATAGAGCCTTTGTGCTCATTGACGCTTGTGCGCAGAATGTTGTGGAGTAGTAGAGATTCCGCCCCTATGCCCTTCATTGTGTCAATATGTGGTTAATAGGGCTTCTAATTAATATAACATAAGAGTTAATATGGAACCAAAATGGTTACTTAATGGTTTACGGATGTGACTGCTATGGAAATTTGGGAAATTGTTTATTATTGATTATGACGATATGACATGATCGTGCTTAAGTGAATGGAAAAATGAGAGCGTATACTTGTATATGCAGTAATGATTTATATTTACGTAGGAATCTTTACTTGATAATCTTATGTTAAAAAATTTCGATTTTGTTAGCACCATTGAGTTTCATTACTCAGCATACAATTTGTTTGTTATTGTGCACAGGTTTGAAGCTTTGTCCAAAGTTTATTTGGGTGTCTATAGCATTCAAGAAGATCTCAGAATTCAGCTTCATTTGATTTGTAACAATTATTTATGTTAGAGTAGTAAATGGCATGTACCCAAGTGTCTAAGATGCTTTTTATTCTAGTACTTAGTGACTTTGGTTATTAATGTGGTTATTGGGCATTTTAGTATTACTTTGACACTTATTTGGTCATTCAATTAACTTTTGATGGATTTTGATTTATAAAATACAAGATGGCATGCAAGGTTGTTAGTTAATAATTTATTTGTCATATGATATTTTGATGCATTAAGTTATTTGTTATGAAATTTTGAGTTGGTTTTAGTATGCGTAAGTTGTGTATAAAAGTTTGGTTGCATGCTAGACTTCTTTTAGTACTTTTTAGAAGTCTAATTGCATGCCAAATTTTGTATATTTGCGCTAATATATTGAGATGCTAGACATCAAAAATATTTTTAGCAACTTGGTACACTTTTGGGTAGGTCTTGAGATATGACATGTTTGTCTTGAGACATTGAGCACTTTATCTCAAGGCACAAAACATAGAATCTAAATTAAGAGAAAGTAGGTCTAAGGTCTCGAGATAAGCAGTCTTGTCTCAAGACAATCTACAAATTGTCTACTGAAAGTTTGAATTAGTTACATGTATGAGGTTTAGATTGCGTATCATTAATAGAAGAATGCACATTGTAATGTCATAATGTTATAATAATTATTATACATTTACAATTTAATTATATAACAATTGATATATTATATGTTCTTAAAAGTGTACATATATTATTTTTATAATATAATATGTACTAAAGATAATTATGTCACATTACAAAATAAATTCATATTGTAATATTTATTTTAATTATATAAATATTAGTTAATTTTTTGTTTAAAATAATTTATTTAATTGAGTTGATCAAATAATAAAAGGGATAATCACAAATCTAGCAATTTTGATGATTCTATCCCATTGTTCAGTTAAGTTTACACATACAAAAGAATCATATTTAAGAGAATAAAATGTTAAATAGTAATATTTTTCTGATAAAAATTATTATTTAAACATATTTAAATTTATTATGTTTATTATTAAAATATTTATATGTTCTGTATTAGTTTGTGTAAATTTTAATCAAGGTTAAAGGTTAATCTTGATGCCTAAAGCATAGGTTTATTTGTTAAGAGTTTTGTGATGTTGGATGTAAAATTTAAATATTTTGGAGGACCCGAACCTGCAATCTTGGGACACATGATCAAGGATTGCAGTGCGTTCGGGAAAATTGGTGTACATATATCTCACCTGAAAATGCTATAACTGTTCTTACGACCATTCCGAACTATTTTCTACAAACATCAATGATTCCTGTTGGGGGTGTGTAAAAAGATAGCTATGAATTTTATTTAGTTGATTGGAACTCTTGATGGTGGAGGAGTCGGCTTGAGAAGACGAGCGTTTTTTTGACCCAACGGATATTAGGCGAAAATCCTAAGGGAGAAATAGGAAGTAAAGGAGGCGTTGCTGGTTCGTGTTGAGAGAGTAAATTGTTGTTTCATTTGGCGCTCGCTTTCTAAGGTATGGGCTGATATTCGTGAGTCGTGAGCACACTTGTTGGTCTATCGGAGTCGGTTAGATGTGGCTTGTGGATAGATCTTCCGATAAATTATGCCCACGTGGTACCATTGAAGAGATGAAGGTTATAAACATGACAAATGCCCAAGGCTGATTTGGAGAATGTCCTCCCATAAATTAAATACCATGAATGCCCCGACTGAAGCACTGCTTCGGGGAAATTCTTTTCTGCAGATAAGCGATTGGGATCTGCTGAGTCAATCTTGGCAGCAAATTTGGAGATAAAAATCGCCTGAAAAGGCGCGGCAATTCATGTGGTTAGCCTTGCGGGGGGGAAATCCTTACTAATGGGGAGTGTTACAGAAGATATTTATCTGATAGTGAAATTTGTTGGTCTGGGCAACACTTGTTGTGAAACAGTTCATGCCTTAAGGGACTGATTTGGCTAAGGAAACTTGGTCGCTAAATAGTCCCTCATGATCGACTGTCCAGGCTCTTTCTCTACCATTACAGCCTTGGATATTGGAGAATATTACAGGTACCTTCTTGTCGAGTTTTCAGTGTGTGCCGTGGGAAACGATGTTTGGGATTGTGGCTTGGAAATTATGGAAACAAAGGAGCCTCTAATCTGATTGAACGGGTGCATTTCTCGGCTTTTCAGCTTGTTAGACAGTATTAAAGCTGGGCGAAATACTACAAGGCATCTGATGGTATTATACGGGGAAGTCCATAGAGAGAAGCCAAAGGAGGGGATAGAGTGTGTCACTAATGACCGTTGAAACCGTTGTTAAATATAAATTTTCTATGTTGTAATTGAATTATAAAGTAGTATAGAGAAGTAGAATCGATTCCAGAAGGATTTGGACTCCTAACAACGTTTTTATGTGATCATATTTTAAAGTTGTGGTAACTGTCATGCCCATGACTCGTTGCGTCCCGAACTGGAAAAAAATAAAAAAAAGGAGATTTTAGTTGATAAAAAAATATAAAAATTAATAGAATGAAATAATAACAGAACGATAATTGAAAAATAAAATTTAATAATTGAAATTAATTTGGCAAATCAAATATGCAAATTCTTAGCCTCAATCTCGGTACGTTCCGAACTCGAATCGATCCTTGAAAGTAGATTTTTCCTTCCAAACAATAAATTGATTATAGCGATCAAGGACGCTTCAACCGTAACTCTTCCTTGTATAATTGGTTTCAGTACGACCTGCAAACCAACCCTTAAAGGTTATTTAACCACGTAACATGCGTCCACAATTTAAGATCTCGACAGTCTTATAATCTAGAAGAGCCCAACTCGAATTAACGGTCTCAACCGCGTGAGTAGTTTAAATTCGATTTCTATCTCCCTTGACGGAATCCAATTAGCCTTTTCTAATTGGACATGCCAATTTGTCCGTGGGAACTCAAATACGGCAGACGACTGACTCGCTTTCCTAATTGTACGCCAAAACAATTCCCTCTCAACGTGCACTTTGAGCTAAAATTGGATTAACTTTGAGGGAAGAATGTGACTATCCTATATTCCGGAGAGATAATGAATATCATTTTGGAAGGTTTTAGTACGGATTCATTTCTCACGATTCTCAATCGGAGCGATGACCGGTCTAAAACTAAATGGGGATTAGTTGAGCATGAGATTAATCATGCTTTGTTGGGTTAAAAAAATGAATTTTAATGTAATGATGATAGGTGAACAAAGGAGGAGAATTTAAAAGCAATTGCACCAAAATAAGGAAAAAAAAAATAGCAGAATGATTGACAAGCTAGAGATGTAAGAAATGAAAAATTGTTTTGAATTCGAGTCTCAAATCTTTCCTCCCAACCTAAAATTACAAGCTTTTTATACACTCTCAAAAGCTAATTTAGCATGATTTCCTCCTAAAATTATGTTTTAATCAGATATTTTTCTAATTATAAGATTTGATAAAATCTAAATCTAATGATTTTATCATCCATCAATTCTGCAACTTTTCAAGTTGGCTCTTTTTCTTACTTTTGTTTCAATTTAGCCCAATTTGCTTATTTTTTGAACTTCAACATCCCAATTACATCCTGATAAAACTTAAACAAGAAATCAAAAACTTAATAACATTCTATTCAAAATTAATTTGTTATCAGCCACCAAAGAGTTGGATGACAGTCTAAGGAACTGGGTGATCGGTTTTGGAAAGAATATCCAGAAAGTCTCATTACTCCATGCAGAGCTGCAAGCGATCTTAGTAATAATTGATTAATTCTTTTTAGAAAACAAACCCAACAAAAGAGTATATTGTATAAATAATTAATATTAATCTACTGGAATTAATATTTCAAAATTTGAATTTAAATTTCAAAAACTATTTAAAAATATAACATAATCATTTTTCAAATCTATAAATTTGATAGAAATTTGTTTAGTTATGAATATAAAATCCTTAAAATATTTTTGGATTTGATAAATTCATATTTTTATATTTTTCTAATATATGTTATATTGAGTCTCAACTAGTTTCCACTTCACTCTTACCATTTACATAATAATTGAAATCTAAATCCAAAATTTCCCACACAGAACATTAATGAAATCTTAGGGTTCAAGAGTAAGATAAAAGAAAATTCAATTTTTCTTCCAAAAAAGAAGTTTTATACATACTCATACCCTCAACTTTTTTATTTGGAAAGGAGAAATGATTGAATGATTGAATTTAAAAAAAATGACAAAAATTCATCAAAGTAACTACATCTTACATTTACACCACACCAAAGACGTAAATTTAACTTGTTTAAGTTAATAAGCCTTTAATTCTTCACCTGCCTTCATTGTTCCCTAACTCTGTATTATTATCAAATAAACATTCAATAACGAGTATGAAGAAAGAGAAAGAGAAAGAAAAATTGATAACCAGCCGAAAGGTCTAAATTTCTGACTATATCCCAACCCCAAATCCCAGCCTCACCTAAAATCACACAACTCACCTTTCCCTACCAAACGGACTAGTACTTATTTCATGCACTTTCCTGCCTAAATTTTTCTCCATTGACTAGAAGTTAACTCATCACAATTCCAAAAACAACTCAGAAGCATATGTACTTGCTTTCAGAGCTGAATGAAACATGCAAGGAGAAGGAACTATTACCAAGTCATCAGAAGATTGCTGCTTGCTATATCGATCCCAAATGACCTTGAGACGACCCAGGAGGTTTGATGCAGCCATCCATGAACCTACAGCAAAATCCAAAACAATCTATACAATTGCATCTCCAGACAGACCAAAGCCCCCACACCAGGTGGCTTCCTCTTTGCTTGAAACTCCAGAAAGATCTTCACCTTTGGCCTTGACTTTTCCATTTACAAGTACATCATAAGTAGCGTCATCAGGTACAAGACCTCTATCAAGCATTTCATTATGTAATCTCAAAGCCTCTTCTAGATTCCCGTACCTAAAGTTTCCAGCAATCAAAGCATTATATATAAGAACGTTAGGAGTAATGCCCTTTCTATCCGTCTCTTCTAAAACCTTGTAAGCATTCTCAAGATGTCCTTTACTACAAAGACCATTTAACAGAACAGTATAGGTAACCATATCAGGCACAATCCCCTTGGACAGCATCTCTGAATAAAGATTAGATGCAAGGTGTAATTTACTCTCTCTCAAAAATCCATCCATTAGTGTGGTGTATACTTGTATATCACAAGGAACTCCCTCCTTTATCATTTTCTTGTGCAAGTCATTAGCTGCTTCCATATTATTTACATTCCTAAACCCACGAATCAGGCTGTTGTAAACAAATTCATTTGGAGATAACCCAACTTGTTGGAGTTCGGAAAAAAGTTCACATGCTCTGACCATGTCTTGCTTCTTGCAGAACCCTTCAATGAGAGCACTGAATGCAGTAACATCCAATTGCAAACCTTTTCTTTTCATCTCATGATGCATTTTCAGAGCAAGATCCATGTTATTGCTTTTGCAAAATCCATTCACCAAGGTAGTGTACGTTACAACATTAGGTGAAATTCCATTTTCATGCATTTCTTTATAAACTCCCATGGCAGAGTTCATGGCACCCTCCTTCACATATCCATTAATGATGCTATTGTATGTCATACATGTAGCGACAAAACCCCCTTCAACAAACACCTTCAACATATCCCTAGTCTCAGATGTACGACCAACTCTGCTCAAACCATTAATCATTATGTTGAATGTGTAGTCTGAGGGGACAATATGCACACCTATCATTTCATCAAAAATGTCTAAGGCCCGTTCAGCATCACCTTTTCTGAAATGCCCATCAATTAATGTTGAATATGTGATGGCATTAGGTTTAAGGCCCTGTTCAAGCATCTTTGAAAATACAGTATGTGCCATATCCATATTCCCCGCTCTACAGTAGACAAGAATCATGTTATTATAAGAAACATTACTAGGTACCTGACCATTAGCCACCATTCTCTGCCATAAACTGCAAGCTTCTTTCACTTTACCATCCTTAGAGAAATGATTTAAGAAAATATTATATGTAAAAACATTGGCAATGCCAGACTCAACTGCCTCGTCAAACAAATTAGATGCCTCATTCAGTGAGGAAGCTTCTAAGAATCCACGAATCAAGGAATTCACATTAAAAACAGTAGGTTGAATATCCATGATTTTCATTTCTTCATAAAGTTCATACGCCTTTTTAACATTCTGATTCTTACAACACCCTTCAATCAAAACTGCATACGTAACCTGGTTAGGCGCAAGCCCATCCTCCTTAATCTTGTTATACAAATTCAAAGCCTGATCAATATCACCTTGCTTGCAGTATCCCTTCATTAAACTAGTCGCAACCACCAAATTCAACTGCTTCCCAGAACTCAACATCTCATCCTTGAGCCTCAATGCCTCTGCCAAATTTCCCTGTTTCACAAAAGCCCCAGTAACAATTGTAAATGTACCTTCAGAAGGAACCCATCCCCTATCCTTCATTTCCCCCAATAACTCGCCAGCCAAATTCAGATCAGGTTTCCGACAAGCAGCCTGAATCGCAATACTATAAACTGCAGCATCAAGTTCTATCCCTTGAGCCTTGGCCTCCCTGAAAAACTTCTCAGCTTCCAAAGGCTTCTCTTCTTTCAAGAAAGCACGCATCATCAAATAAACTGTAAAACAATCACCTGCAACTCCAATGGAAACCATCTTCTCATACAACTCCCTGGCTTTATCCATCAAATTCCTCCTAACCAATGCTGTTAAAAGAATATTCGTAAAGGGAACCCAAGGAACTACATTGCGCTCAATCATTCCATTAAAACAATCCACGGCATCATCGATCCTATTGAATCTAACATAACCATTCAACAAGTAATTAAAAGCTCGGGAATTCAACTCAAAATCAAACCTTTTTGTGGTATCAATCAAGTGATCTAAGAAAGCAAGTGGGGCAGGCCCTGAATGGTCTGAACCAAATTTATCATTGAGAAAATATTGAACATGTTTATAGGTCTGGGAGGATCTTACCAAAATGTGAAGCAGAACACAAAAGGCATCGATGCTTTGGACAAAATCCCGTTTCTTTTTGATGGAACGGTAGTACTTCAAAGCCGATGGGGGATCGTCTTTGTGGCTGAGAAGAGTGTTTATGACATGTGTTTGGGTCAAGCTGGCGTCTTGTGTGGAGAATGATGTCAGGTGGGGTTCATTGGAACTGGAAATGGGGCAATCGGAATCTGAGAAGGGTTTTCTGGTAAAGCGCGAATCAGAGGGGATTTTCTCAGGAGAAGTTGGTGGTTGAGGCGTAGAGCAAAGGCATTTGGGGCTTGGGAAACAACGGAGAAAAATAGGTGGAATGGATGGAGGATTTCTAAATGGAGACTTCATCTTGCTCAGCTGAATGTCGAAACCTTAAGCCCTAATTTCGAATGGGCAAGGCAATTTGAAATAATTGAATATGATGCATAATAAAATATGTTACATCATGAAAAATTATATTATATTCTGGAAAAAATAAATTTCATCACTGATGGAATATTCAGATAATTACATATTGTGTGCCATGTGCACCTCATACTGACATACATATTTTAGTTTTTAACAGTAAAAATAAATAATGACATGCTTACTTTTTGATTTAACCTATATAAATTAATTTACCCATTTTTTTAATTAAAAATAATAAAATATAATTTAACTTTTGATACAAAGACTTCCATATAAATTTACTATAAAATATATTTAAGACTTCCATAATAAATTTACTATAAAATATATTTATGTATTAAATTCAAGTAAAACGAATAAACGAATTATTAGTGTAAAAATAACCTAAAGAACTTTAACTTTACATGGTTCAATTTTCAAATAATCTAACTCTGAAATTATTTAATAAAACCCATGATAACTCAAATTATGCTTAAAAAATGTCAAAATGTAATAAAAACTGTCTAAAAATAAACATTAATTATTGGTATTATTTTTTAAATAATTTTTTAATTTTTAAGTATATTTATGTATTTTGATATTTAAATTAAAATTACAAATATTATTTATGTATATTGATATTAATGTGTCACTGATTCTATCATAATCATGATATTATTTGTTGGGATGAAGTATACTAAGTTGTTGGGATTAGAATTCATTTAGATAGTGCTGAGATTAGATTTGATGCGATTAAAAATAATAGTAATAGTAAATTGAGAAAAATATCAAAATTATACATGAATTATGATTTAATGTGCGTTAGAAATTTCTAAAGAACTAGTGAAAGGGAGGATTAGATAGTGCATGAAATGCATTGTGATATTTGATTCTGGTTACACGAATTGTCATTCATTTGTTGGATAAGATAAAAGCAACACTTCACCATCTAGTTTTTGTTGTTGATTTCTTCTGTTTTTTGCTCTAAAATAGGCGTACTATTAGTTCATGCCATTGTTTTGGATGTCAATTTTCTGTACATTACAGAAACTGCGGCCAAGAAACATTAGAGCAAGTTATGGCAAATGCACTTTCAAATTTTAGTTCTAATCGATTTGCAATTCGAGTTGTTTGTTTAGCAGTATCTAGGGTTAACCATCCTTATAAGCTAATCAATATGTTGTTTAATGTACAATACTGTGATAAAAGTTGTAAATCATTATCTTATGAATTTCTAAATGTTACATGATCCCTTTTATTATTCTCCACAAAAGTTAAATTCCTTATTACCGTGATATGGTGAAATATTAATCTGATTATGTAGAAATCTTGACAATGTAATAGCTATAACTATATAGTGGCAAAATAATGTGTCCATGATTATCTGTTATATTAGTTTGTTGGTCTTGATTTTTTTTTTCTTTTTGTATATTAGGTATGGACTTATTTGGATCATGACAACGTTGGTCTTTATGCTTCCTTCCTTTAGATATTGGGCTACATACCTTATGCAAAAGCACAGTGATGGTCACTAAACTAACTAAAAATACGACTAAGGTAAGCGCACCTATCGAACAATAGTATAGTTATGGTGAGTAGGGAATACCGTATTCACGAGGACTAAAAGTACTAGTAATTACCGCTATTCTATTATTTAGCCGACAATTTGGAGTGATTGTTTTTAATCTAAAATTACTAAACTAATTTAACTAAGAAAGCAACAGAGAATAAAATAGGAAAATTATCGAAGATACCAATGAAATAGACAATACCCAGGAAAGAATCCACCTAGACTTCACTTATTATTATGAATTTGAATTTAAATGATTTATTCACTTGTGCCTTAATCCGTAGAAATCCCTAAATTATATTAATATCTCTTTCGAGAGTAAGAACAACTGACTCTAGGTTGATTAATTAAAATCTCTTTCTAATTAAAACCCCTATTGTCGTATTAACTCGATCTACGGATTCCCCTATTAGATTTGACTCTAATCCGGTAGATTTATGTCGTCCTATATCTAGGATTGCATGCAACTCCACTCAATTATGCTAGATCTACTCTTAAACAATGACTTTTGCTCCATTGAAATAAGCACATTAAACATGAATTAATATCCTAAAAATATTAAAACACGAAATAAGCATACATAATTGAGAACAAGAATAAAGTATTTATCATATAAATCAGAAATCAAATGATAAGATTCATCATAGGTTTCATCTTCCCTAGGTATTTAGGGAATTTAGTTCATCATCTGGAATGAAAACATCTCAAAATTAGGATAACAACAAGACATCAAGAAACTCAATAAAACTTCGAAGGAAATTAAACGGAGATCTTCAATCTTGAAGGAGATCCGCTTCCGAGTTGAATCCAATAGCATTCTTCGAGTCTTTTCTTCAATCTTCTCTGAATGCCTTCTTAAGTCCTATTCTTATTGTTATTTCTAGATTTTAGAATGCTCAGAAAGCCTAAAAAATGAGTTTTTCCGCGTATTCAAGAAGTAGGGTGCGTTATCGACACAGTCTGGCACATGGCCGTGTGGCCAGCTAGTGTGGGAATGCCCAGGCCGTGTGGTTCTTGGAAATAGCCCTATTTGTTCGATTTTGGCTCGTTTTTCACTCATTTACTCCCGAGTGCTCTTCTAAGTATAGAAACATGAAATTAAAGGATTAGGAGCATCGAATTCACTAATTTACATAATTAATCATCAAAAAACGCATTAAGAATGAGATTAAAATATATTACTTTTATAGCTTATCACACAGTGATGATACTACTTCTTGGAGCTTTGATGTTGGCTATATAAATGCAGCGGTTGTTGGAAATATATTCTTTGAAACAATTTGTTTACCTTTAATGAAAATATGTTCTTGTTCTTTTTTTTTTCTTGTATGTACTCTCTTATTGATATGTTCTGAAACATATAGACTTAGATGATTAGTTTATGGTGATCTGCTTTGTTCTTCAAACTAAGACCTAAAAATAACAACTTGGTTTGAAAAATATTGTATAAAAGAAGCATTAGATCTTTGTATAATTTTTGTTTCAATATTTATTTGCTAGATTATGTTAGTAACAACAACAAAGTTTCTAAAGAGGTTTTTGTTTGAAAATGAGGCAAAGGTGAAGCTGATAAATGGCAGATGTTTCATACTTTCATTAGCCATGAAAATTAGTTGAGTTCTTGCTAGATTTGTCAATTAGATCTATTAAATATTCTTCCTTTTTTTTTTTGTAGAATAGGAAGGTTACAATTAGGGAAAAGAAGAGTTTTAAGAAGGTAACATATGATTTGGTTTCCCTTCTTTTACATTTCTTACAAATGCAATAATTTTTTATGTTATTATTCATGTTTCTAATGTGGGGTTTTGGCATGATGCAAAGACCAAGAGGATTGAAGGCCATCGGGAGTATGGAAAGTGATTTAGATTGAAGATACATCAATAGTAGTAGTAGGGCCCTTTTTCTTTTTTGATATTTTTGGAGGAATATTTTTGGAGTTAATGTTAATGGGTTGGGGAAAAATATAGTGAAGTTAAAGCAAATAAACAATGGTTTGGTTGCTAGGGTTTGTTTGGTGTATAAATGTTTGATATTTTTCATATATATAAAAATGAGAATAATTATTGTTTTTGGTCCAATATTTGTAATTTTAACAACTATAATACCATGAGATTATGTTATGATTTTTATTAATTCATATTTTTATAATAATTATATTAAAAATGTTATTAAATTATATATTATTGTTTTATTAAATTATATTTAATAATAATTATATTAAAATATGATTAAATTATTTATTTTTATTTTTATTAAATTACATTTAATAATAATCTTATTAAAATTTAATAACAATAACAATAATTATCTACCAAAAATTTTTTGCTAAAAGTACTCTGATCATTTTAGTTTTTTTTCTTATGCTATTATAACATCATTCCATTCAACCAAACACAAAAATACTATTACAGTTCTATTCTATTTCATTCAACTAAACAATTGAATTATTAATTACAACTCTATTCCATTACAGTAAACCAAACATACCGTAAATCTTTCATTCGAATCTGAAAACTTGATTGAAAACCATGAAACATTTAATTAATTCAACCTTGAAAACTTGAGATTTCAAAAAATCAAAACCCTTACTCAAATAAATCCTTAATTTCCTGCCAAATTTATTCGAATAAGGTATAAAAAGCCATTGTAATGCAATTTGCATGCAAATGGATAAATACAATCTATTATCAATTTGCAAATAATAATGTATTTTTATTGCATTTACTCTTAAAATGGTTTTCCAAGGAAACAAGAGGAAATAAAGTTAGTTCGTTTACTAATACAAGTTATTTTTTCGTCTTACAATCCGACCATATAATACCACTTAGTATTAGTTAAATATTAGACAACCAATAAACAACGTTTGATTCCATTTTATTTTGCGTGCAAAAACGATTTGAGGACAATAATATAATTCATGAGTCCTACATTAAAGACTAACATATTGTTATTACAATTAAGGAGGCCTATGATTTATCCAACTATTAATTTGATGATCTAATGAGTTCTTTGCAAGTGTAGGAAGAAAGGTTGCTTGGGTCAACCAAAAAGAATGAAGAAAATGCATTTCAAGTGAAACATGATTTCATTTAGAAGGAGAAGACAAAATTGTACAAGTCGTGGTAGTGGCAGAGGTGGTTTTCATGGAAGAGGCCATGGTAGAAGCCAAAGAAAAGGTTGAGGCAAAAAAACGTTCTAATGAAGTAAGACAACAACAAAAAAAAACCAAGTCAAAATGAAGCTTATTGCTGACAAAAGCAAAAGGATGAAAGCAACCAAGCAAGTTTTGTGTAGAAAACAATTAAAGTAAGTTGTTCATGGCATTCTTTGTGAAAAAGAAAAATCTAATAATGTTCGAGTTTTGGGCAGTGGATGTTCCAACCGTATGTCAGGTTCCAAAATTTATTTATTTTTTTAAAAATTAAACCAAATAGATTTAAAATTTCTTTAAAGAATTTGGTGTGCATCATTAATGAATAATATAATGACAGCTCATCAATAAATTAAACAAAAAAACATAGAGGACTTATAAATAAATACTAATCATTTTATTTAAACATAATTGAACATTAATTATAACTATTATAACTCTAGATTAAGAATCTTGAGCTTAGGATTTAAAGTCTTGGGTTTTGGATAAGGTTTTGGGTTGGATTTTTGTTTTATTTAATGATGTTATTATTCGTTGATGATGTATGTGGCTTATGCATCGATAATGTGTCAAATACTTTCTTTTCCTTTAATGTTCTATTTTCTAAAAGAATGAAAACTTTTAAAGTGCGACTAACTTGATCTATAAACACTTCTATATTATATTTATTAAATTAAAATAAGTTATAATTAACTTAGCTGGGTCCTTTCTAATTAAAATTATTTTAAATTTGATTTTTTTTTTGCATAATTTCTTTAGGATCACTTATTCTAACTAAATCAAGTTTAGTTTTAATTTGGATGAGTGGCATTTTAAATCTTGCTGGCGATTGGATTTAGAGTAAATCACAAAAACAAACATTTGAAGAATGTTTGGTTCATGAGTTGCAAGAAATTTCCATTCTTCATAACCAAACCAAATTCAATTTTACTTGAGTAAACTTATGTTATTTGAATTTAGATACTAGTAGGATAGATAATACGTTTGCATATGTATATATATTTTTTAAAAATTTACATTTTTAGAGAACTTTGTATCCATATTTATCAAATATGGAGTAAGTTATCAAAATAATCACTTTTGTTTGCTTCGAGTTATATTTTAGTCACTTATGTTTGAAATGTTATGTTTTAATCACTTGCGTTATTGCGTTGTACTATTTTAGTCACTGAGAGCTAATTATCGTTAATGGTGCAACGGTAAGATAACATAACACATTAAATCATCATTTCAAACAAAAATTTTAGGTTAAATTATGCAATTGATCCCTATATTTTTTTTCATTTTGAGCAATTTAATTTTTTTCTTTTATGTTCTTTGAACTTTCTTTTTTTCTTTCTTTATTTTCCATTCTCTTCTCCCTCTCCCTCTGTTTTACTCCCTTCTTCATTTCTTTTAATATAGTTTTTCTATGTTTTCTATTTATTAAAACTAGTCTCTATACTTTTATTTTTTTTAACAATTTAAATTTTTTATTTTTATTTCTTTATTTTATTTTTCTCTCTTCTCATTTTTTTTCATTACAGAAACATAATCTTTGCCCACCAAATAAACCAAGTCCTTATTTCTTTCACATGATTCCTAAATTGAATTTTCACTCAAAATTGAATATCAATTATTTTTAAACAAATCTCGATTTGAATATAACCTAATTGTGAAACTAAAATTGGATCTAACTAATCAATATAAAAAAAATCTTATCCTTATTCAAATCTAAGCATAAATTGAATTCTTTATATGCAAATCAATTTTTTTTTCGTTTCCAAACTTTTACAGAATCGTGTAGATTATTCTTTTCCTTTTCTTTTATTTTCTAACGAATAAAATTAAGCAAATGATAAAATTGATCTAAACCTTCTTGGATATTCCCAAGCAAGCTTGATTGAAAACCGAGCATGGATGAACCGAAGAGAGAAAGGGAGCATGAAACCAAATTGGTTTGGGTAAAGTTGAGGGTAAGTTTTGTATGGTGGTCATTTTAGTCATTGAAAGTGTAGAGCTTGTTTGAAGAATCCATCAAACAACGTAGTTTCGAAAGGGCGAGAATGTTGTAGGTAAGTTAATAAGGTGGTCGTGGGGGTTGGTTAGGAGGTTAAGGGAATGGGCTCAGGAAACTTTTTTGAGGGTGGACTGCCATCAGCCATGACTAGCGAGGTCTTTGAGTGAGGCGAGCTTGTGGATTAGGTCAATGAGAGATCCAAATTGGTTTGTTAAAGCGATAATGAATGATGAGGTTTTGTAATTGTGGGGTGAGAATATGTGAAGCAAGTTTTATTTTGGTTTAAGCTTTTGCCTTTTGTAATAGGCCAATTTAGCCCGGGCTCATAAAAAATAATAAACCCAAAATAATAAAACAAAATCCAAAATTATATCATTTGGCCCGATCGGGATGGCCCATTACTTGAAAAGGTTGAAGATCTATCTACAAGCTTGATGCATATGGAAACATAATCTTCAAGGATATGCAATCTTGGATATGATATGCAATCTTAGAAGATATGATTTTGTAATCTTAGAGATTTAATTTGTAGATATCTTTTAATCTTAGTCGTTGATGTAATTAATCTGTACCGTTGGATTTGGGGAGGCTCAACTATAAATAGATGCCTCTCCCTTTATTGTAGAGGACAGACGGAAGTGGGGAGTAATAATAATTCTTTAGAGTATTTACTCAAATTTCTCTCTCTCTTGCGTTCTTATTTTGTTGATTTGTGTATAATTTATTTATTGATTTGTATATTATTGATTTCAAATCTCTTTCCCTTATTATTCATTTTCAAATTTATTATTTTCAAATTTGTTTACATTTCATTTGGCCTTATATATTTTTTTATTTTATACTCTTTGTTTTAAATTCATTAGTCGTTGATTATTGATGCTATTTAATTCTCTATTTGTTATTTTAGTTTTTTTATTATTAAATTAATTATTTTAATATTATTAATACTATTATGTGGCATCATTAATCTTGTATTATTATTATTATTATTATTATTTTTATTTTTATTTTTATTTTTATTTTCATGCGCATGCATCGTTTTTATGTAATATATATATTGTTTTATATATAGTATACGTATGCTTATATATATTTTATACATATGTTTTTGTTTTTATTTTACTTCCTAACTTTTATATACATATATATACTTTTATATGTAATTTCAATTTTTTTTACTTTTGTATATATGTACATGTATGTATTTATATATTTTTCTAATGAATATTTATATATATATATGCACATGTCTATGTTTTTTTATTTGCTTAAATACGAACTTATATTTTCAACACATATGTTATAATATATATATGTATATTTATATATTTTTCTTTATTTTCATAAATGCATTATATATATTTTGTTATAAATTCTATAGTCCAAAATTTTATATGTAAACCCATGTGTATGTATTTTATTCTTTATAATTTCATGTATATATTTTGTACATTCTTTTCTCTTTATATTTTTTTTTTGTTTATTTCCTTCATTTGCTTATTGATTTATGTTTTCGTTTATATTTTGTTCATTTGATACTTTACATGTCGTTGTTTTTTATGTACATTAATTTCGTTTATTTCTATGCCATTGTTGTATTTATTATTGTATTTTACACTTAATGTAACATTACATCATTTTTTACTCGATTTTAAAATTTTCAAAATTGAGATAATACTCGCATTTAGGATTTTCAAGGAAATTGAGCCCTAACGTATTGGGTTCCAATTTTCTTCGTTAAATCTAACAATCGAGAATTGCTCATTAATCAAAAAATAAAATGAAAAGCTTGTTGTCGGGAATTTAATATGTTGTATCCTAACGTATTGGATGTGACGTATTGATTTCTCGAGACAATTTTTTTTTAAAAATAATAACAAAGGAAATATTCCAAGTTTAGGATTTTAAGAAATTGTGCCCTAACGTATTGAGCCGCAATTTCTTTATAAATCTTAAACAAATGAATATTCTTTTAAATTTTATTACACGAGTATTTTGGACTAATTCATTTTTGAGGAATTAGAATGTCGTGCCCTAACGCATTGGGTGTGACATTTTCTTTCTCCGAAATGATAAGAGTCTTAATAAGTAACGTTTTTTAAGTTTTTATTAAGGATTATATTTTTAAATTTTCGACATTAAGACACTAATTAATTAACTAGGTACCAATTTTGGGCGTTACGAGGGTGCTAATCCTTCCTCGTACGTAACCGACTCCCGGATCCATTTTTCTAAAACTCGTAGATCAAAGCTATTTTTTAGGTGATTCAATCACACCTCAATAAAAGATTGGTGGCGATTCCCAATTTTTGTTTTTTCTTAAAGTCGACAACTAATTTTTGTTTTTTTTCCAAAATAAAAGTTGGTTTCGACACCTTTTTCTTTTTTCATAAACATAATAAAATTTTAACAAATGTAAAATATAGAAAAACTACGTTAAAAGAGATGGAGAAGTGAGGAAAAAAGAGAGAAAAGTAGAAGAGAATAAAAAATGACGAAAAAAAAGGAAAGTTAAAATAATATAAAAGAAAAAAATAAATTGCTCAAAATGAAAAAATTATGGGGAACAATTGTATAATTCAACCTAAAATTTTTGTTTAAAATGATGATTTAACGTGTTACGTCAACTTGCTATTACATTGTTAATGACAATTAACAGCACAGTGACAAATGTTACAACACGTTAATGAAAATGAGTAAAACAAAATATTTCAAATATAAGTGACTAAAATATAATCTGAGATAAAGTGACTATTTTAAATATGTTTGTTTTGAAAAAAAAGATTGGGAGTTAACTAGATTAGGTGGAAACCCCATTGACATGTTAATGGTTATCCAATGGGTGAGGTTAGAGATGATGATTGAAAAGGTCAAGATGCTTCACTTGTATTAAATTGCTAATACTCTTGGTCTTGGGGCCCATTTTCAATTTAACTTCCACACGTCCTTTTCATCTTTGTGGAAAAGCAAGGGATCTTGAGAAAGTAAAAATAAAGTAATTATTTGGTAAATAAGATTTTACTATATGTTTTATTTATTAATTTTAATTTTTAAATAAAATTGAAAGATACATAATAAAATTTCAATCCCGTTTATAAAATTTAAATTTTTTTATCAATAATTATATAAAATGGATTAAACTGTGAAATATTTTGTGAAATTTTGAAGGAAAAATATTGATGGGGTTCATGTAGGAGTAAGGCATATTTTCATGCATTTAACTAAAAAGTTAGTCAAGATATAGAAAAGGTATATTATAATCCTAGCTTCTCTTTCTTGAAATGACAAAGAAAGTGAGAATTGCTGACCCATGAACTCCTCTCTTATTTTTTTAATGTCTGGAACAAAAAATTCCAATATGGCTCTTTCCATGTTATTTCCTTATTTGTCAACTAGAGTAAAAAGGATTCTGATTCATGTCTGGGGGATTTGCAACCTTCAATTGAATTTTATTTAAAATATAATTAATATCAGTTGAATTCCTTTATTTATTAAAAAAAATAAGTAAATTCTAATTGTTTATGTTTGATATTAAGATTTTTTTCGTTTTTTCAAGAACGGTATTAAGATCATTAAATTCGGATTTTTACATAATTTGAGTTGTTTAAGGACGAGTTTGATTCTATAATAACTTACTCAAAAAAAAAAAACTAAACTAAACTCAAGCAGCTTGCCAACCAAGTTATGCTATGTGGTCAAGGACATATATCTTCCCCCCCCCCCCACCAAGTTAAATTAACTGCCAAAATCCCCCACACCCTAAATCAAGTGACGAGTCTTGAAACCTGACTTGAGCATGGCTTTCCTTACTTCTTGTTGGCTTATTATTGAATCTATAGTCATCCCTCCTGGATATTTTCTCAAATGGTTTTATTTGAGCTTCTATATCCACCCTTTTCTTCTTTGTGCTTGCCAAATTTTTCTCTGTCTCAAATGGCTGAAAAGATGCACTTTAGCTTTGTTGACTTATCCTTTTAGAGTCATCTACTTTTTGGTTTTTTATGTTTATAAATTTTGTAGATATTGTATCATCTATATCTTCTCTTTTATTAGAGTTAAGGAGGTTGATTCAAAACAAGTGTTGATCTTTGAAGCTGCTGATAATATTAGTCAAAAACAGCTCATCAGCTTATGTATTTGTTCAAGCATGCCATCCAACGCATGGAAGACTGAATTTGTAGAGGCTAATGGTTGTGAAGATAACCATGAAATTCTTCCTGCAAGAGAGTCTTCGAATATGGAAGACTGGAGCTTTTATTGTCTTCAAAAGGACTTGAGCGCATATGAATGTTCATCTTCCTTCTGCATTTCTCCATCCATGGATGAATCATATTTGAATGAATATTCACCGTTGTTTAGTTCCTTGAGCTCACCATTGATGCAAGAATGTTCATTACCAGCTTGCAGCTCTAGTTCTCGAGTTTTGGAGAGGGAGGTAATAACCACAGCAAGAGATGAGGATGAATCAGAAGGTTTTTACAAGAAATATTCTGAAAGAATGAGATGGTTTGATATTTTAAACCATGACAGGACTCAGGGAATAAGTGGGTATTTTTCTTTGATTGGTTACTTTTATTTGCAATCTTATTGTACTCATTGATTGGTTACTTTTAGGTGCAATCTTGAACGAGGAAGTGGGGATCCCAAGTTCATTGGAGAACATCAAGGTGAAGGATTTGACAATCCCCTACATATCATGGAGCAAGCAGGATAAAAAGAAGCTTTTGAGAAGTTTACAAAGTGATTTTGAGTTGGTTTATGTGGGTCAATCATGCTTGACATGGGAGGCCCTGCATCATCAATACAGAAAGGTCAAGTTCCTGAGCTTGACCAACTGCTTGTTTGCTGATAATTTGGCAAAGGATTTCCAAAACTTCCAAGTATTGCTAGAAAGATTTTTGGAAGAAGAAAGGTATGTTTATAAGGGAAAGAGAGCTTGGAATTATGTTCAAGCAAGATTAGCTTCCAAGACCCTTCTTCAAGTTCCTAAACTCACAGGTATTTCTTTTAATAATTAATCTTCATTTCTATTATTATACAGTATGGGATTAACTATACTAGCTAACAGATTATAAGCACAACACAAAAAAATATATAATAAAATATTACACAAAAAAAAACATAAATATGCATTAATAAATAAGGATTTTTAAACATATTAGTATTAAATTCCAACTTGACTTTTCAACTTGGAAAAAGAAAGTCTGTGCTTACTGATATGGCCTTAGAGAAATGTATTAAAATGAAACTCCACGAAGGTACTTATCAGCCATAGAAAAATGCAGTTTAAATATAATATAATTAAGATCATTTATATTTGCATAAGTTTAGTAGGACATGATCTGAGATATGGACCTTATTATTTATTTTTAACAAGATTGAGATGCTAAGTTTAACAGCTTCATTGGAAAGATTACGTCTCTTCTATATAATTAAGAAATCTAGCCTCAATCTGATAATTCTTACAGGGTATTTGGAGGAAGAAAAAGATGGGAATAAAGGGGAAACAGTGGATGCAAAAGCGATGTTGAAGGCCATAGAGAAATGTATAAATGCTTTTGGAAAATTTATAACCACTGACAGGACTAAGAGTTGGTGGAAATTCAAGACTTCATTATGGACTCATCCGCCAACGGAGAATCCAAGAGATTTACATCTGCTGGCTGACCTAACCACTACACTTGCAAAGGTAAAGAAGTATTCAGGGACGGAATTCTTTGCGGTTAGAACTGTTCATAAGTGGACAAGTACTGTATGGACCTTCACACTTGGGTTGAAAACCCAATCCATAGATAGGTATAGTGACATGTTGGTGTAGGAGGAGAACTAAGGACTGCATTTTTAGAAGAGTTCAAAAACTGGAATGATGATATGAAATAATGATTATGTTTTCCTGTTTGAAGCAGAAGGAACTATGGTTGAAAGATTTACAAGGGAAACGAAAGTGCTGGTTTAACAAAGTTGTGAAACCTATGGAAGAGTCCCAGAAAGAGACAATGGTGTTTGCAATGATAGAGATGCAGTTGATATCGAGAGTATTGCAGATGTCAATTGTATCCACTTCTCAACTCAATTGGTGCCAACAAAAGCTAAACAACATTCAATTTAAAAGAGGGAGGCTTTTCAGGACTGCCACTGGCCCTCTTTTCCCATCCTCTTGATTTGCAGCTCATTTTAAAATTTGTAAAAGTAGAAAAACCTTAAAAATACACACATTTACATATTTGTACGTGTTTGTAAATAACACGACCACATATATATATACATATTTGTATGTATTTGTAAATAACAAAACCAAGATTAACTTGTAAGGTATAGTATATTTTAATCAAATTATACTTTACTGGCATGCAGGGTTTCATGACTTCTCTTTACAATCATGATGTTCGGTATCTATAAATAATAAACATGACAATTTGTGTATCATGAATCAAATTCGGTTAAATTTGAGTCAAGTAAGATATCAATAGTCTTTGCGCTTATTTGGACTTATCCTTATCCAATCTCCTATTATTTCCAATCAAGAAGAAATGGAAAACAAGATTTAATATTAAAGATGATATAACAATTAACTTAAATTTATTAATATTTTAAAAATCAGATTGGAGATCAAATTGATCCGACTTTGATTTCCTATTCAATTAAATTAAATAAAAATATTTAAAATATGTGTTGAGACTTTAATCGTGTAAAAACATGTCATGTACGAATCACTTGTGACAACAAGATGGATACCTTTAAGTTTTGTTGGGATTGTGACTTAATTGATTTTAGTTGATCACTTATCAATAAGTAATCACTGTTTCGTGTTTAATATGATTTTATTTATGCTAGAATATTTATATTTTTCCCTTATCGAATTTGTGAAGTAAGAGGAGTGTTTTGATGGGCAACAAACTTTATACTTATCCTTTAAAGCCTTTAATTTATTTTTACTTGGAGCAAAAGTCTATTTTAAATTTCTTAGGGCTAATATGTGATTTATCTTGCTTTGAAGTTGATTGATTTTTGCCTATAAATAGGTTGAGTATTTGTTTATCTTTTCTCTATATTTTTGCACTCTTGTGTTAGACATTTTATTAGAGAATTATTGCCATTTGTAAGAGGAGATTTTGGGTAAATGATTGTAACAATCAGGGCTCATTATTATGGCTGCAATTATTTGTTGTATAAGGGTAGATTAGGCTTTAATCAATAGGCGATCTGGATCAATTGTTGAATAAAATTATTCACTGAGTAAGACTATGCAAAGTAATATTATTATTGGAATTATCTTAACAAATATTGTGTGTTGATCTATCTCTTTGTGTTACTCTTTTTTCGAGTTTATTAGTTAGACTTGATTGAAACTTCCAGCAAACTTAGCTACTCCTTTTTCAATATGTAAGTATAAAAGCCACTTATTTACAAATAAAAGAACCCAAAGCCCAAGTTAAAAATTACTAAGCTCGAAAGCCTTTATGCCTTTAGACTTTCATGACTATTCTAGAATTTTTATAACAATGTTCAGTACTCACCACTTTGGTATAATCTAAAAAAAAGAAAAGCATTAGTCTTTACCATCAAAGTTTAGTTTTGTTGATTTTTTATGTCAAATGTTGGTTGAGCTGTAACTAGACAAAGCTACTACCAGTCATAAAATATGAATTTAGCTATCATTTAGAATATTTTATAAGTAGATGAATAAATCAACTTTTATAGAATAAATTAATAATACATTAAATTTTATATAAATATATAATAGTTTAAGTAAATTATGATATAAAACAAATATAAAACAATAATAAAAATATCAATACGTGTTACACTCTTTATTAAAGAGAAGATGCATGTTAAATCTTGTGTATTGGCGTAATGGTTAGGGTGTTTATCGCCTTAGGTTCGAATCGCACTAATCGCGTTGCTGTTAGAGCTTTGCCCTCCTCATGTCATTTACAAAAAAAAAATCACAATTTTGTCATTGAATTATTCAAAAGTTTTCATTTAAGTCATTGGATTGTTAAAATTGGTGCAATATGACTTTCTCTATTCGCACTATCTGCATCAATCAAAAACTCTCTTTCCTCTTCTATTTTATAGTTCAATTTTTTTCATGAAATTGTTTTGGACATCATGAATCTATGAACCAAAATTCAAACAATTTTTTTCTCTAATCTCTGACATTGATCGGTAGATCGACTTGGATTTAAGGTATGTTCTTCTACTTGTCGATGGATAATAATCTACCATACTGATCATCGAATTGTCGCTTGGAGCTCGTTGGCGAAACTTTTTTTTGTAAAAGAAACCTTAACAACCCAGTGACTTAAATAAAAGCTTTTGAATAGTTCAGTGACTTAAATGAAAACTTTCAAATAGTCTAATGACCAAAAAATAATTACTCATAGTTTAGTGACTAATGGTGTAGTTTACCCTTATTATTATGGTATCAACTAGGGGTGAGGCCTACTAATAAGTGATGGGTGAAGTGGTATGGAATATTAAATCACTAATACCCTTGAGTCGAGAATTGTGTTAAATCGAGAGAAATATGTTAGAATTTGAGAAGGTTATAAAATTGAAATTATCAGTGTTAGTAGAGGGAGAAGATAAATACTGGAGGTAATTGAAAAGGCTTTTATATTGTGAGAAATAAATCTGTGGCATCGACTTAGTTGTAAAAGAGTGAAAAGTCTTGGGGCAAAAGTAAGAAAATTATGAGTTGGAATGATTAGATTGAATTGGAGAAAAAAAGGAGAAAAGACTAGAGGTAAAATTTTACCTAAAGAAAATATGGCTCATGAATGGTATTGTAGAGAAAGTTGAGGGATTAATGACTAACTTGGTGTAAAAGTATGATTGGTGGAAATATTTTAATATCTATTATTTTTAATTATTAAATTAATATATATTACTTTTGTAACATCCCTACCTGACTCGTTCACTGAATCTAGGTATGGAGCGTCACAGTCAAACCGGGTGGATATACACATCTAAATATCACTATTTTAAAATCAGACTACATTACCTATTTAAAACTTTTACAACACATTCACCCTATTGGCGAAATCTCTAAAGGTGCCCTATTCCTATGTGCATGATACATACCTTCAATGCCCTTGGACTTATCATGGTCTGGCTCAGTCTGTAACGCCCCAAAATTTGGGTTTTAATTACTAAGCTGTGTCAGTGAATATGTGTTTGCTTCTGTGGTTGTGTGTTCTATTTGCTTACTTGAGATCTGATATTCGAGTTGCATGGATTTTGGAATTTGTTAAATTCCTTAGTTGAACCTTTAGCTTAGGTTTCCTTACTTAAGTTCAATTCTGTTCCTTTTATGTGAAAAATGAGTTTGCTAGTTCATTGGTTAAGCATCTACCTGTTATCTAGTCTCGTGTTCAAGTCTTTGCAAATACATTAAAAATTTATGTTTTTGCAATCGTTCGCAAAACTGTTTTGAACTTTAAATGTTCTTTTCTTTTAAATGCTTTAGATGTTAAGTTCTTTCATTCCTTTTCTTTTTCATTTTTCATTTTTTATTTGCTTGCGTTCGTCTCCAAAATCCTTGCTTGGTTTCGTGTATCCTGTGTAATTTCTACGTTGAGTCGCGTTATTGTTTGCTCCAATGTGTCTTAAGGTAAATTAGTTCATTGTCGTTATTTTGTCATTGTGTGAATTGGGAAAAACTACTAAATTTCTGAGTTTTGGTTAATTTGGCTTTTGCTGTGTACCGATACCTTAGGAGGAACTTAGGAGACGCCTAACGCATCTCGTTTTGCCTAGAAATCAAGCGTGTACCGATAATTTGCAGTAAGTTAGTTTCTTACGTTTTGCAAAGTGAGTTGAAGGTTTTGACGAAATTGGTTGTTAAATAATTACGAATGTGTTGTGAATTGGTTTTTGAAATATGTTTTAGGCTTGGAAATTGCATTGTGGTGCTTCTACGGCATCGAGTAACAGGTGGGTATCGAAACCCTTGTGTTTTCCTGTATTTTTTCTGTCAGAAATAAGGCTGTCGATGACACACGGGTTGCCACACGGACGTATGTGTAGGCCGTGTGTGACAATCCTTACCCGAGACCATCGCCAAAGTCGAGTACAAGACATTACCTGACTTAAATTACTAGTTCAGAGCATAAAATTTTTTTCCGAATACTTAAACAATCAAAACAATTTATTTCACTATCTACAATAAAACTGTCCACTTGCATTACAATCACTAATTTATTTATAACTTGAGTTAAAAAACTTGAAATTTATATCTGTAAATTTTGCTTGAAACTAGACTCATATATCTTCTTACCATAAAATTTTCAGAATTTTTGGTTCAGCCAATAAGTACATTTTATTCTTTAAAGTTTCTCTTATTCTGCTGTCTGACAGTTTCAACCTTTCTACACTAAAAATTAATTGTCTTATCGTAAAAAAATAGGATGATGTTCCCGTTTATTTCTCTTGAAAATAGACTCATTCAGGATTTTAAAAATATAATTTCCAACCCATAAATATTTTTTACAATTTTTAATAATTTTCCAAAATCAGGACAGGAGATTCTGAAATCATTCTGACCCTGTCTCACTAAAATTCAAATATCTCATCATATAAAATTCATTTGCCTATACCATTTCTTTCATTTGAAAATAGAATCGATAAGCTTTAATTATATACCTCATTCACTCTCTAATTCCATTTCTAATATCCTCGGTAAATTTTTTAAAATCACATCACTGTTGCTCTCCAAGAAAAAAAAACTGTTCTATCGCAAATTTTTTTACTCTTTCATAATTTCTTTGTATTAACTAGCATTTAGGCATACATAACACTAAACATATTCTTAATTAGCCATCTCAATAGCCAATCATTATCAAATAGCTTTACTACCTTATTTCAACATTTTTCGAAACACAACCCAAACAATTAACCATGTTATTTAATCAAGTATGAAACCGTACATATCAAAATAAAAAAGCCATTTTCGCATGGCTTATTATATATATATACATCATTCAAAATATATTCCAAAAAGTAGTATAGACTATACATGCCATAAGTTTAAGTTTAACTTTTATAGATACCGATAACGGACGATAGTGTGATTGATTTCGTTGATGATCCCCGATCCCGCAACTAACTTCCAAAATCTATAAAACCGAGGCAAACACATATGCACGGTAAGCTATCAAAGCTTAGTAAGTCATAAGCAAATAAACAATTCAATGTTATTAATAGTTCAATATCACATAACCGAATTATTCAATTCATATTCATATATATATAAGCAAAAAAAAACATAATTGTGATATCACATACACTTACCATTTGGCCAAATATAGTCTTTAATACACACACATACTTTCATTTGCATCATCTAATTTGTATCACAAATGAAATAACCAACTTACCTTGATATCATATATTATTTAACTATTACATACTTGTAATATCATGTACTTATATGTCACATTCATCATTCATTGGATCCGCACAATTTGTGCTAAATAATTTGTCGAAGCTATAATGACGTTGCACAATTAGTGCTCTCTCTTATTTAACCAAATTGATCTTGGTATCGCACACTTAGTTCCCGTTATTTGACATCGTCATTTTTGTTTCGCACACTTAGTACCCGTTATTCAACATCGATATTTTAGTTTCGCACTAAAGTTTCGCACACTTAGTGCCCGTTATTCAACATCGATATTTTAGTTTCGCACACTTAGTGCCATTCGTATAGCCATAGCTATTCCATACTCGCACACTCAGTGCTAAATATCAGTAAATCACATCCACGTCTATTTCTGTTACCCGAACTTAAACACATTCGACTACATATATATATTTGCATGTTTTCATTTCAGCATATATATAACTAACATTTATTTAGAATTTATATTATCTATTTGCTTATAAACTTACCTCGGACAACGATAAACTGGAACGGAACGATTAATCGACGACTTTTGTTTTCCCCCGATCCAAGTTCGATTTCTTTAATTCTTGATCTAAACATATTCAAATTAAACTCATTCAAACATAATTTCATTCAATTCAGTCAAAAACACATAAATAAGTAAATTTCACTTTTTCCCTGTCATTTCATATTTTTCACAATTTAGTCCCTATTTCACAAAATACCAAATATTCCAAATTTGACCACACTATAGCTTGGCCGAATATTCCCTAGACTCATATAAGTCTGTACATGTCATTTATTTCACATATTTAACACCTATCTTATAACCTTTACAAAAAAGTCCTTTTAGGTGTTTTCATGGTAACACATTTCACTAAAGTTATTTATTTAACAGCTAAGACTCATTTTCTTCCATAAAAATGCAGCAACCAACATAAAGGCTCACATGAGAAAACCCTAGACTTCCAACCACTTTGCAAAATAGTCCCTTCATTAACTAGCTCAAGCTACAAGGGTTCCAAAAGTACAAAAATTATCAAAGAATGATCATCAAAACACTTACTTGTAAGGAGAAAAGCTTGCTGAAAATTTTGAGCTTTCAAACCCCCATTTTGCTGCTAATTTTAGGTGGTGAAGGTGGAGAAGAAAAGATGATATCACTCTTTTCTTTATTTTATGATAAAAATATATTTAGTCACCAAATTTTTACCTAACCAATTGACCAAATCTTTTCTTTGTCCCTATGGTCGGCCACCACCCTAAACAAGGCCTAATTGCACATTAGGGACCTCCAATTAATATTCTATAGCTTTTAGACACCTTTAGCTTGTAAAATAGAACTTTCATACTTTATGCGATTTAGTCCTTTTATCAACTTAAGCACACAAACAGTAAAATTTAATCATGAAATATTCACACATATTAATTCACAAATTATAAACACAAAATATAATATTTAAAAAATTTTTGACTCAAATTTGTGGTTTCAAAACCACTATTCCGATTAGGATAGAAATCGGGTTGTTACACTGTGTGGGTCATACGTGTAACAGCCCGAATTTGGGGCTAGTCGGAATAGTAGTTTCGGGACCACAAATTCGACGAGAAAAAAATTATTTTCATTATATTTTTATGGTATTATATTTCACAAAATGATTTCGTGAAAATTTCGTTAAAAATTTTGACGTTTGGGCACTCAATTTAGTCAAAAGGACTAAATTGTAAAAAGTGCAAAAGTGAAGTTCTATATGTTAGAGGTGTCCAATTGTTATGAAATTTTAAATTGGAGGTCTTTATATGGTAATTAGACCATTGGTTAAGTTGGTGGGCAAAAATGGGTATGGTTAGGCATGTTTCCAAAGTTTTTCATTAAGGGCATTTTGGTTATTTAGTTATTAAAATGAATTAAAAACAAAATTAAAAGCCAATTTTTATCCATCTTCAACCCTTATGCTGAAAATTGCATGCAAAAACCATGGCTAGGGTTTTTCAAGCTTTCAAGCTCGATTGTAAGTCCGTTTTATCCCCGTTTTTAATGATTTTTACATTTTTGAAATCCTCGTAACAGATTTACCTATTTTTACCATTATTTTGAACTGTGTTTAAGAATTTACCCATGAATGATATACATGTATTTTGATGTTTTATGGAAGAATATGAATGTTTCGAGTGTGATAAACGATTTGTACTAAGTAATTTTTGATGAAAATGCCTAAAACGATTAATTTGTAAAAGTTATAAAATATGTCACAAGTGTGTGAATAAGTGAGTATTGTGGACTGATATAGATATGAAAATGGTTCAGCTAGGCCTAAAATGCAAGGAAATTTAATAAAAATTATTTTACGAGCCTAGGGGCAAAATCGTAATTTTGTGAAATTTTAGGGGTAGAAACTTAATTTTTCCAAAGTATGATTTTTGGATTGGAATGAATAGTGTGAAGGTTATATAAGTTAAATGTATTTTTATAAATCAAGAAAAATTAGAAATTGAAATTGATCGATAAAAAGAAAAGTGAGAAAAAGTGAAAAATTCCCGAATAAACCTTTAGAATAAAAAGGGATACGAATGAAGTGACAGAAATGATCACTTGTGTGGCACGGATTGTGTGTAGGCCACTATGTAAAAGTGAAAGTGATGGTCACATGTTTAGTACTATGTGTAGGCTACTACATGTACCGGAATGATAGGTCGTATGTGTAGTACTATGTGCAGGCTACTATGCGTATTGGATAGTTTCGATCACATGTGTAGTACTATGTGCAGACTACTACATGTATCGGATGGTAATGGTCACATGTGTAGTACTATGTGCAGGCTACTATGTGAACCAAACATCATTGATTAGTAAGGTGGTTGCTATGTGCTGATTCCACCAGACATCATTGATTAATAAGGTGGTTGCTATGTGCTAAATCCATCGAGTATCTGTTATTATTCCGAAGTGTTCATCAGGAAATTGACTAAGTGTAATTGAATAATGAATATAGGTGTAGAATTGAATTGAATATCGACTTAGAAATGGAAAAGTGAATTTTGAATTGAATTGTGATTGAAAGTGAAAACGTGAAATTATGAAAGAGTACATTTAGCAATAAAACAGTTTAGACAACAACAGTTGTGTGACTTTGAAAAATCACCAAAAATGGTGGAGATTGAATTAGAGGCTGAAAATTATATGAAATTGAATCTGAATAAGTCTATTTTCACATAAAAGAAACAGAGCAAGAAAAAGAGTTATATATTTTGAGATATTTGAAGTTTAGTTAGACAGATTCAGAATGAGTTCGGAATCCCCTGTTCTGAATTTGGAAAACTTTCAAAAATTGTACAAAATAATTATGGGATAAAGTTTATATTTTTAGAATCCTTAGTGAATCTATTTTCAAGAGAAATAAACATAAACAATATCCGAATTTTTTACAATGAGATAATTAATTTTTAGTGAAGAGAGGTTAGAACTATCAAGTTGTGAAATAAGAGAAACTTTAAAGAATAAACTGTACTATTTGGCTAAACCAAAAATTCTGAAAATTTTATGGTAAAAAGATATGTGAATCTAGTTTTGGGTAAAATTTATGGATCTTAATTTGGAATTTTATAGCTCTAGGTAAAAATAATTTAGTGACTCTGACTCGAATAGATAGCTTTGAATATACATGTGAGTGAATAGTGAAATAAATTTTCATAGTATGTGTATGTGGTATACTTGGTTATGATTTGGTAAGTAGCAATGTCAAAAATGGTTTTTGAATTAACTCATGTTGATAATTTTGATACACAAATAAATGTGGTGCTTATCCATGGTTATAATGCTTATACTATATGTTTATTTGGCTAGCATGTTTGGTGTGTATGCTTAGGCTTTGGCCAAGTTGTGGCTAGATTACGCCACATTAAATTTATAAAATTATACATTGAGATGGTAAATGTCTAGATGGAAATACGCTTGTGATCATAAAAGGGTGGTAAGGTTTAAAGTTTGTAA
Source organism: Gossypium hirsutum (assembly GCF_007990345.1). Lineage (NCBI taxonomy): Eukaryota > Viridiplantae > Streptophyta > Magnoliopsida > Malvales > Malvaceae > Gossypium > Gossypium hirsutum. Next base: position 11,488,959 of record NC_053446.1, on the reverse strand, counting down.
TCTTTATTAAAATGGTTTATCATGTGGTTAGTCTTCAAAAAGAGTAGCTTGTGACTATGGTTGAGTGTAATGTTTATATCTTGTGTGATATGCATAGGAAACGGGAGTGGAAAGGAAATGAAATACTAGGTTCATGCTTGAAGTGTAAAATGATGCAAAAAGAGGACATTAAGTTAAACGATAAATATGTATTAGTATTGAACTTAATGAAATTGAATTGTATGTGAATTAAATGGAAATTGCAAATGATATGATTTGAATTAAATGAATTATTGTGGTATTGAAATGTATATTGGATTGAGAAATTGAATTGAATCGTGAACATGAGAATCGTGAATTAAATGAAATGGAAATGAAGTATTGAATTGCATGAGTATGTATTGGGTCTCAGAAGCCCTATTTGTTACAAATATTAGTATTTTGAAGTTATAATGTGAAGATTTATAAAAGCATGTTAAAAATTTGAAGAGTTTAAATTTGAATGAAATTTTATAACTCGGTTTAACATGTTTATAAGTGTATGTGTTCTAGTAATACCTCGTACCCTATTCCGGCGTCGAATACGGGTAAGGGGTGTTACAATGTGACATCGCCAGATTCGGTCATAACGTTTAGACCGGATTTGGGGTGTTACAATATAGCCATGCGAGAACCCATAAGATAGGCTGTGTAACTCCCTGAGTTGAAAGTTGGAGCCATACAGGTGAGTTACACGGACGTGTGTTAGGCCGTGTGTGAGAATTGAGGTGCAATGGTCACACAAGCAAGAGACACAGGTATGTGTCCAAGCCGTGTAACTTCTTGAGTTAAGATTTGAGGTCACACGGGCATGTGCCAAGCCGTGCGAGGTGCACGGGCTAGCACATAGGAGTGTGCCTAGGTCGTGTGACTCACTGATTTAATAAATTAGGCATATGGGCAACCACACAGCTGTGTGTCAAGCCTTGTGGAGTGATACGGATCATTACTTGGGTGTGTGGAACTGAGACCCAACTTTGAAAAAGCTATAATTATAGTACGGGGTGAGTATAGAATAGTTGTAAGATAGGTATCACTATGTTGTGCTGTATGATCTACTTTATTGTGAATATAAACTGGTTCTATTTATACTCTGTTATAACGGTGTGTGTGATTGTAATTGCATCTATAATACGTGTTCACATCTGTTATCTGTTCTGCATCAGCATGGGGCGGGAGTATAGTGTGAAGAAAGTATTTTGTATTGAATTGGTGGTCCACCACTCACGATATTATCTTATCTGCAAGTGACACTGTAAAACACTACAATGTGTCATATCGACACTATGAGGTGTGTAGGGATGGACGGGTATTATATACCTATTAGTGTGTAGGGGGATGGAAATGGTGTATAGCGGATGGAATAGGAAATTGCACCTGTATTTGTATTGCGTGATATGTGCACCTAACCGTATTGGTGTTATACATGTATCTATATCAATTGGTTATGTTTCAGGATTGTTGTGTCTAGATTCGACTAGGATATTGATCTGTCTAAGAAAAATGAATTATTATTCGAATGATCAATAATATCTAAATACGTGTATATATATGCTAGTCTGTTTAGTTGAAGTTTCACAATACAACACACTAACTGCTTGAATAAATTTCAAGGAATCCTCAGGAATAGGTGGTCAGCAGACGTGAGACTCGGTCATCTATCGAATTTACATGTATATAAATGTGTGTGAACCTATGTTTAGTTCGTATTGTTTAAACTTGTATGACATGACTATATTCTGGATATTGGTTGTTTTATAATTTAACAATGGTTAAGTATGACTGGGTTCTGGTAAGACAATGTAACATTCTAAACTTAGTTTTCCATCTAGGCTGGGTTTAGGGTGTTACATTTAGTGTTAAACCTATGATTAGTTTGTATTATTTAAACTTGTATGACATGACTATATTTTGGATATTGGTTGTTTTATAATTTAACAATGGTTAAGTATGACTGGGTTTTGGTAAGACAATGTAACATTCTAAACATAGTTTTCCGTCTAGGCCAGGTTTAGGATGTTACATCCATCGAGTCCTACAATCAGAAGTCAATCCTTGTAAGTTCAAATGAACTTAATGAGTTTCTTCATTATACAAAATATACCCCACCTTTTCGGGGTTCAAATAAATAATAATAGATACAACAAACTCCCCGTTTGTTTGAAACATTTATCTTAAACTGTCGTAATGGACTTTATCCTATCCCCGATCCTATCCACTGGCAGATAGATCATTGAGCGATTTCCTTCCGGCTATTCTACTAATATTCGATTAGCCTTGATGTTTCCTCTGAATGTCTCGCCATCTCTACGGACTCTATCCTTTCTTTTACTTAAATTCCTTCTTCCACTTATCCTCAGTATGAATTTATTCTTTACATCATTATGCCCTATTAATGCGGCCATCTAAGTTGCCCTCCTAAAGGTCATTGGTGACTATTTTCAATATATTTAGCCTGTGGTGGACTCTTTCCTTATTTTAATCCTGTATGACTTGCTCACCTTCCATCCGTTGGTATGACTAACAAAGTCCTATGCCACCTTGGCGGACTAAATCCTCATTACTTTAAATAATTGTCGGATTACTTTTTCGTAATATGTTTTAGTCGCATTACCTTACCCTTAACCGTAGCATGCCCTTCTACTACGAAACACTATGGACTTCTGTACTCAGCTGAATGCCGTTGTGTGGCCATCCGAATTCACAATTTCTCTTTCATACAATATTCCCCACATACCTCGCCATTTGGTCGATACTTCCTCAATGGTTTCCCTCTAAAGAGGAATAGTATTGATAGACATATCCGTCATCTCGTGTATCATTCTTCGTCAATGGTTTATAACATCCAACTTCCTTGTGGATTTTTTGTCATGCCTACGCTCAACCTCTTCGAACAGGATTTCACTGAGCATTCTATGGTGACTTCCTTTGGCAAATCCTTATTTGTGATCCTTGGATAACCATCTTTCATTTGCTTGTACACTAGTCATCACTGGTGTGTCATTCATCGTGACTATTCCTTGTAAGTCTCCACTCATATGCCCTACTGGCTTTTACAACGACAATTCTAGCCGTCTTTTTCAAATTTTAGTGTTTTCCATTCATCGGTAGATTCCTTTGACCCGTTGCTCAACTGTTTCATGGCCATACCTCTATTTTCATTCCAACCCTTTTTCTTTGTTTATGGGTTGTCCCACGATTTCTGTTCTGATTTTTCCACCTATTTATTGTCTGAGGGGACTCTCTATGTTGCCATAGCTAAGCCGTTGTCTTACCAAGTGTACCCCGCGTTGAATGTCCTAACGAACTATCTTACATTTACTATCCCAATAGATTATCCCATATTTAATGTCCCATCACACTATCTCATGTTTAATGTCTTATCGGGCTATCCCGTATTTAATGTCGTTCAGACTATTTACGATGTCATAACATCTTTCAGCTATGGTCTTACACGATATAACCCTGTGTTTATTGTCCTAGCAAACTATCAATGGATGTCATAGCTGTAATGGCCCAAATTCAAAATTATCGGAATAGTGGTTTCGTAACCACAAATCCGATTTAAAGAGAAATTTATTTTAATATTTTTGCATGAATATTGATATGATAGGAAAAATCGTATGAAAATATCGATAGAAAAATTTTACTGATTAAGTGGTTAGTTAGAAAAAGAAATTATTGAAGGAATTAGGTAAAAATAAGATATCGAGACTTCAATCTCATAAAACCGAGTCAAAAATATTTTTATAAATATTTATGAAATGTTAGTAATATGGTATTAAAATTTCGTTAGAAAATATTAATGTTTGGGTAGTCAATTAAGTGAAAAGGACTAAATTGAAAAAAATGTAAAAGTTACTAGAGGGATTAAATAGCTCAATTGTAAAATGAGAGGGACATAAATTGCAAATAACACCAAAAGGAGATATATACGCTGAGAAAAATCAGGAGAATTGAAGAAATAAGGGTAAAATTGGAAAATTACAAAATTTGCTTTAAAAGTTAGGACTAAAGTGGAATTATCTAGATTTCTCTTTAATTTTCTGCACTCTCATCAGCCAAAAACGTCCTAAGGGTTTCTTCAAGCTGGTTTTTTATAATTTTTGCACCAAGTGAGTTAATTCTTGCATTTTTCTTGTAATTTTTGCATTTCTGAGACTTTTACAACTAGGTCCTATTACTTAATTCATTAGTTTTTGATTTTATGAATGATATTGAAAGTTGATATGAATATGTGCTGGAATTTTATGAGGAAATAGGATGAAATTGATGCTTTAATTTGTTTATGAGATGATTTTATTAGGTAATTCCAATAGAAATTGATTTGTAGGACCTAATTGTGAAAAAGTTTGGAATTAAAGTTTAGTGCTGAAATTCTGATTTCCAAAGGTTATAAGGTAGTTTAAAGTGATATAATAAAGTGTTGATTGAGAAAAATCAGGTCAATTGAGAGGTTAATTGAGCAGGGACGAAATTATCATTGTTGAAAGTTTAGGGGAAAAATGGTAATTAACACCATGCACTAAAATAGTTTTGGACAGCAGCAGTACTCTAAATTTGAAAAATCACCAAAAATTGTATAGATCGAATTAGAGAATGAATAAAATATGAAACTAAAGCTTATTGAGTCTAGTTTCTTATAAAAGAAACGGTGTAAACAATGGAATTGTAAATCATGAGATATAATAGATTTTGTGAGACAAGGTCAGAATGAATTCGGGTTCCCCTGTTCTGACTTTGGAAAATAATTAAAAATTGTAAAAAAATGATTATGAGTTATAATTTATATGCTTAGAATCCTTAATGAGTCTATTTTCTGAGGAAATAAAGGGAAGCATCATCCTAATTCTGTACAGTGATATAATTAATTTTTAGTGAAGAGGGGTCAGAACTGTCATACAGTGAAACAGGGGAAACTTTAAAGAATAAACTGTACTTATTGGCTAAACCAAAAATTCTTAAATTTTTATGGTAAGAATATATGTGAGTATAGTTTCAGGGAAAATTAACGGATCTTAATTTGGAGTTCTGTAGCTCACGATATAAATAATTTAGTGACTGTGACTCAGTGAGGCAGCTTTGAATGCACTATAAATAATAATGGAATTGTAGAGAAAGTTACATATGAACATGAAATGTATTAGATTAATGATTAAATTTATTTATTTAGATCCGGAAAATTCAAATATGAAGCAAGATCGAGGAAAAGAAAAAGTTCGGGATTAGTAGATTTTTGTTTACGAACAATTGTCGAGGTAAGTTCATGTAACTTGAATTATATTCATAAATGCTTGAAATGTTTGTTATTGATGTGAATATGATTTGGATGTTTAATGTATGATAATTGATGAAGTATTGATATTCTTGATGAAAAGAGGAAATAAATCCCGGTTGAATGAAAGGAAAAATTCGATGGATCTCTGAAAAAGGAATTGACGGTAAAAAGGATCTAGACCAGACGGGTGATCCTATCCTGATATAGCCCTCCCGAAGAATATGTGGAAAATGGATTTAGCCCGGACGGGTAATCCGAATTAGGGTCTGAATTTAGCCTGGACTGGTAATTCAGATCCAAGCTCATTAGAGTAATTGTCATTGCAGGGGATTTAGCCTGGACTGGTAATCTCGACAATACTCTGTGAGTTTATATTATAGGGGATTTAGCCTGGACTGGTAATCCCGCTGTAAGAATGAGGTTCGCGGGAGTGTACTCTCTGAAATGAAAATGTGCGCACATGAATATGAATTGACGGACCCGAAATTGTACACTAAAGTGTACCTCTGAAAATCCATCGAAATTCCAAGTAGTTCAACGGGATAAATATGGAAAAATAACAAGGAAATGGAAATCATGGAATTGATGAGCTCATCAATCATTTATCTTTGTAATGAATTTGCATGAGGTTGAGTTTGTATGTGATGTGTATATGTTTATGTGAATTGGATGTGTGCTTGTGTTATTAAATGATGGATGTATAAGTATGGTAAGTATAATTCCTGTTGCATGAACTTACTAAGCACAAAGTGCTTACCCTGTTTCTTTTTCCCCTGTTTGTAGAGTTAAGAGCTCGGAGGTCAGATTTGGTCGGAGACACATCACACTATCAATCTCGAAATCTCGGTACATAAAGGAAATTTATTTTGGAAATCAATGGCATGTATAAGCTAGTAAATTAGATGTTAATGTGAAATGAATTTATGGTTAGCCATTGGTATGGCTAACAAATTTTGATTTTTGGTATGTGATGAAATTATCTTATGAATATGATAAATCTATCTTGAAAAAAAATTCGGTAAAATCTGGTAATGCCTCATACTATATTTCGGCGATGAATACGGGTAGGGGGTATTACATTTGTTGGTATCAGAGCTACGGTTTAGCCGATTCTCGGACCGACGTAGCAAATATGAGATTAGCTATACATGCCATTTAAATTATTATTGATAGTGTGATATCTCTTGACCATTTAAAATGTGATTTTCTTATAGTATATGTCTGCCGACCGAGCTCAACCCGAGGAAGCCGGGAGTCATGCTCCGGCTTCAGAACAAAGAGAAGTTGAAGCTACTAGTAGTAGAAGGTCCGAGACAAGGGACCAAAGTGAAGAGGCTAAAATGGTCTTCTACCAAATGATGAATGAATGGTTTGCTCAGTATATAAGAACTAACTCTGTAGTGTAGCAAGCTCAAGCTGCTGCTCCTCCTCCTCCACCGGTTCCTGAGATTCCACAGGGTACAGGTACTAAATCTATCTGAAAAGGGAAAGCTCCGATTGATAAAATCAGAAAATATGGGGCAGAAGAATTCAGAGCTGCAGTTGATGATGATCTCGAACGGGCTGAGTTTTGGTTAGAGAATACTGTTCGGGTTTTGGAGGAATTATCTTGCACACCAGAAGAGTGTCTGAAATGTGCAGTATCATTGCTAAAAGATACAGCTTACCACTAGTGGAACACTAAAGCTTCGGTGGTTCCAAAAGAAGAAATTACTTGGGAGTTCTTTCAGAATGAATTTAAAAAGAAATATATCAGCCAGAGGTTCCTTGATTAGAAGAGAAAAGAATTTCTTGAGCTGAAACAGGGCAACAGATCGGTATCTGAGTATGAAAGAGAATTTGTCCGATTGAGTAAATATGCTCGAGAATGGTTACAGTCAGAGGCTGAAATATGCAAACGTTTCGAAGAAGGGCTGAATGAAGAAATTAAGTTACTGATCGGAATACTTGAAATTCGAGAGTTTGCTATATTGGCAGAGAGAGCTTATAAAGCAGAAGAATTAAGTAAAGAAAAGAAACAAGCTGAAAGAGAAGCTGGGGTTTTCAGTAAAAGATCAATGGAAAAATCCCAGTTTTCTACTTCAAAGAAATTGAAGAAATACCAGGATCGTTCTACCTCAGCTACTGGGTATTTGGGTAGAGAGCGAGGTTTTCAACGTACTAATCCAAGACCTTCCACTCCATCAGTGACCAGTGTTGGCAGTGTTGGCACTCCTAAGCCGAGATGTCAGTACTGTAATAAACTTTATTTTGGTGAAAGCCGATCAAAGAGCGGGGCTTGTTACCGATGTGGTTCTTTCGATCATTTCCTCAGAGATTGTCCAGAAAGAGGTGAAAAAGAAGTTGAACAGACATCGAGGCCGAGTAATCCAGTTTCGAGGGGTAGACCACCTCGACCATTTGGTGATGTCAGTGGTAGTCGAGGAACTATGAAAGATACTGTAGGCAGGCCTGAGGCACTAGCACCTGCTAGGACATATGCCATTCGTGCTAGAGAAGAGGCCTCAGCACATGATGTTATTACTGGTACATTTTCTTTACTTGATACTGATATAACTGCATTGATTGATCCTGGTTCTACGCATTCATATATATGTGTTAAACTTGCACTTGTTAAAAATTTATCTATTGAACCTTCTGAATTTGTGGTTAAAGTCTCGAACCCCCTGGGCCAGTCTGTGTTAGTGGATACAATTTGTAAAAATTGTCCACTGATGGTAAGAGGTTATTGTTTCTCGGCTGACTTGATGTTACTCCCTTTTGATGAGTTCGATGTGATATCGGGTATGGATTGGCTAACTCAGCATGATGCAGTAGTAAATTGTAAACAGAAATATATTGTTCTGAAGTGTCTGAATGGAGAATTACTTCGGGTTAAATCTAAACAAACAGAGGAATTATCTAATGTGATTTCAGTGATGACAGCTCAGAGGTGTATCAGAAAAGGGTGTGATGCTTATTTGGCATATGTGTTAGACACTAAGGTATCCGAGTCAAAGATACAGGCAGTGCCAGTTGTATGTGAATTTTCTGATGTATTTCCAGAGGAATTACTGGGGTTGCCACCAGAAAGAGAAGTAGAATTTTCTGTAGATCTGATTCCGGGAACTACTCCGATCTCTATAGCTCCGTATCGTATGGCTCCTACGGAATTAAAGGAGTTAAAGACACAGTTGCAAGAACTTGTTGACAGGGGTTTTGTCTGACCGAGTCATTCACCTTGGGGTGCTCCGGTTTTATTTGTAAAAAAGAAAGACGGGTATTTGAGATTGTGCATCGACTACCGACAGCTCAACAAAGTCACTATAAAGAATAAGTACCCATTACCTCGGATTGATGATCTGTTTGACCAGTTGAAGGGTGCCACTGTATTTTCAAAGATTGATCTCCGATCAGGCTACTATCAGTTACGGGTAAAGGAGTCAGATGTACCGAAGACAGCTTTTAGAACCAGGTATGGGCATTACGAGTTTATGGTTATGCCGTTTGGGCTGACTAATGCACCTGCAGTATTTATGGACCTGATGAATCGGATATTCAGACCGTATTTAGACAGGTTTGTGGTAGTTTTTATTAATGATATCCTGGTCTATTCCCGAGATGAAAATAAGCATGCAGAACATTTGAGAATTGTGTTGCAAACTCTGCGAGAAAAGCAGCTATATGCTAAATTCAGTAAATGTGAATTTTGGCTTCGAGAAGTGGGTTTTCTTGGACATATTGTATCCGCAGAAGGCATCAGAGTAGATCCGAGTAAAATTTCAGCTATTGTCAATTGGAGTCCACCGAAAAATGTATCTGAAGTTAGAAGTTTCTTAGGTTTAGCTGGTTATTATCGGAGATTTGTACAGGGGTTCTCTATGATAGCTTCTCCGATGACTCGTTTATTACAGAAAGATGTTAAATTCGAGTGGACTGATGAATGCCAGCAGAGTTTCAACCGATTGAAAGATTTGTTGACGAAAGCACCTGTGTTGGTACAACCTGAATCGGGTAAAGAATTTATTATTTATAGTGATGCATCATTAAATGGTTTAGGTTGTGTTTTGATGCAAGAAGGTAAAGTTATAGCCTATGCTTCGAGACAACTTAAGCCACATGAAAGAAATTACCCGGTGCATGATCTTGAATTAGCTGCTATTGTATTTGCATTAAAAATATGGCGGCATTATTTGTATGGTGAAAAATGTCATATTTGTACTGATCATAAAAGTCTGAAATATTTGATGACACAGAAAGATTTGAATTTGAGACAACGCAGGTGGCTTGAACTGATAAAAGACTATGATTTAGTTATTGATTATCATCCGGGTAAGGCTAATGTTGTAGCTGATGCTCTGAGTCAAAAATCTCTGTTTGCTTTACGAGCTATGAATGCCCGATTATCTTTGGTTGATGATGGTTCAGTTGTAGCTGAGTTGAGAGTTAAACCGACATTTCTACAACAAATATATGAAGCTCAGAAAAATGATGAGAAGCTATAGGTTAAACGGATGCAATGTGAGTCAGGTGATGATTCAGAATTTCAGATTGGGACTAATGGTTGTTTATTATTCAGAGGCAGAATATGTGTACCAAAGAATTCAGAGCTTGTACAGAAGATTTTACACGAGGCACACAGTGGTATTATGTCCGTACATCCGGGAGGTAATAAAATGTATAATGATTTGAAGAAAATGTACTGGTGGCCAGGTATGAAACGTGATATTTCTGAGTTTGTATCAAGATGTCTGATATGTCAACAGGTCAAAGCTGAACATCAGGTACCTTCGGGATTGCCCCAGCCAATTACTATACCGAAATGGAAATGGGAAAGAATTACTATGGATTTTGTGTCAGGATTACCATTGTCACCGAAAAAGAAAGATGTCATTTGGGTGATCGTTGATCGATTAACAAAATCAGCACATTTTATCCCGGTACGTATGGATTATTCTCTAGATAAATTGGCTGAACTGTATATGTCTGAGATTGTCAGGCTACATGGAGTGCCAATCTCCATTATATCAGATAGAGATCCCCGATTTACATCTCGTTTCTGGGACAAATTACAAGAAGCCTTGGGTACTCAATTGTATTTCAGCACTGCATTTCATCCTCAGACAGATGGTCAATCTGAGCGTGTAATTCAGGTACTGGAAGATATGCTCCGATGTTGTATATTAGAGTTTGAAGGTAATTGGGAGAGGTATCTACCTTTGATTGAATTTGCTTATAATAATAGTTATCAGTCCAGTATTAAAATGGCTCCGTATAAAGCTTTGTATGGTAGAAAATGTAGAACATCATTATATTGGACAGAGCTCAGTGAAAAGAAGATACATGGGGTTGATTTAATCCGGGAAACAGAAGAAAAAGTCAAGGTGATTCGAGATAGTCTAAAAGCAGCTTCCGTTCGTCAGAAGTCATATGCTGATCTTAAACGAAAAGAGATTGAATTTCAGGTGAGTGATAAGGTATTCTTAAAAGTTTCTCCTTGGAAGAAAGTTCTCAGGTTCGGTCGAAAGGGTAAATTGAGTCCAAGATTCATCGGGCCATATGAAATCATAGAAAGAATTGGACCAGTTGCTTATCGATTGGCGTTACCACCGGAACTCGATAGAATTCATAATGTTTTTCATGTGTCTATGCTACGACGGTATCGATCAGATCCTTCACATGTTATTTCTCCGACAGAAGTGGAGATTCAGCCGGATATGACTTACAACGAAGAACCGGTCAAGATATTGGCACGAGAAACAAAGGAGCTTAGAAATAAAAAGATAAATTTGGTGAAAGTATTATGGCAAAAGCACGGGATTGAGGAAACGACATGGGAACCGGAGGAGGCAATGAGGAAACAATACCCGAATCTCTTTACTGGTAAGATTTTCGAGGATGAAAATCCTTAAAGGGGGGAGAGTTGTAATGGCCCAAATTCAAAATTATCGGAATAGTGGTTTCGTAACCACAAATCCGATTTAAAGAGAAATTTATTTTAATATTTTTGCATGAATATTGATATGATAGGAAAAATCGTATGAAAATATCGATAGAAAAATTTTACTGATTAAGTGGTTAGTTAGAAAAAGAAATTATTGAAGGAATTAGGTAAAAATAAGATATCGAGACTTCGATCTCGTAAAACCGAGTCAAAAATATTTTTATAAATATTTATGAAGTGTTAGTAATATGGTATTAAAATTTCGTTAGAAAATATTAATGTTTGGATAGTCAATTAAGTGAAAAGGACTAAATTGAAAAAAATGTAAAAGTTACTAGAGGGATTAAATAGCTCAATTGTAAAATGAGAGGGACATAAATTGCAAATAACCCCAAAAGGAGATATATACGCTGAGAAAAATCAGGAGAATTGAAGAAATAAGGGTAAAATTGGAAAATTATAAAATTTGCTTTAAAAGTTAGGACTAAAGTGGAATTATCTAGATTTCTCTTTAATTTTCTGCACTCTCATCAGAAAAAAATGTCCTAAGGGTTTCTTCAAGCTGGTTTTTTATAATTTTTGCACCAAGTGAGTTAATTCTTGCCTTTTTCTTGTAATTTTTGCGTTTCTAAGACTTTTACAACTAGGTCCTATTACTTAATTCATTAGTTTTTGATTTTATGAATGATATTGAAAGTTGATATGAATATGTGCTGGAATTTTATGAGGAAATAGGATGAAATTGATGCTTTAATTTGTTTATGAGATGATTTTATTAGGTAATTCCAATAGAAATTGATTTGTAGGACCTAATTGTGAAAAAGTTTGGAATTAAAGTTTAGTGCTGAAATTCTGATTTCCAAAGGTTATAAGGTAGTTTAAAGTGATATAATAAAGTGTTGATTGAGAAAAATCAGGTCAATTGAGAGGTTAATTGAGCAGGGACGAAATTATCATTGTTGAAAGTTTAGGGGAAAAATGGTAATTAACACCATGCACTAAAACAGTTTTGGACAGCAGCAGTACTCTAACTTTGAAAAATCACCAAAAATTTTAGAGATCGAATTAGAGGATGAATAAAATATTAAATTAAATATTATTGAGTCTAGTTTCTTATAAAAGAAACGGTGTAAGCAATGGAATTGTAAATCATGAGATATAATAGATTTTGTGAGACAAGGTCAGAATGAATTCGGGTTCCCCTGTTCTGACTTTGGAAAATCATTAAAAATTTTAAAAAAATGATTATGAGTTATAATTTATATGCTTAGAATCCTTAATGAGTCTATTTTCTGAGGACATAAAGGTAAGCATCATCCTAATTCTGTACAGTGAGATAATTAATTTTTAGTGAAGAGGGGTCAGAACTGTCATATAGTGAAACAGGGGAAACTTTAAAGAATAAACTGTACTTATTGGCTAAACCAAAAATTCTTAAATTTTTATGGTAAGAATATATGTGAGTATAGTTTCAGGGAAAATTAACGGATCTTAATTTGGAGTTCTGTAGCTCATGATATAAATAATTTAGTGACTGTGACTCAGTGAGGCAGCTTTGAATGCACTATAAATAATAATGGAATTGTAGAGAAAGTTACATATGAACATGAAATGTATTAGATTAATGATTAAATTTATTTATTTAGATCCGGAAAATTCAAATACGAAGCAAGATCGAGGAAAAGAAAAAGTTCGGGATTAGTAGATTTTTGTTTACGAACAATTGTCGAGGTAAGTTCATGTAACTTGAATTATATTCATAAATGCTTGAAATGTTTGTTATTGATGTGAATATGATTTGGATGTTTAATGTATGATAATTGATGAAGTATTGATATTCTTGATGAAAAGAGGAAATAAATCCCGGTTGAATGAAAGGAAAAATTCGATGGATCTCTGAAAAAGGAATTGACGGTAAAAAGGATCTAGACCAGACGGGTGATCCTATCCTGATATAGCCCTCCCGAAGAATATGTGGAAAATGGATTTAGCCCGGACGAGTAATCCGAATTAGGGTCTGAATTTAGCCTGGACTGGTAATTCAGATCCAAGCTCATTAGAGTAATTGTCATTGCAGGGGATTTAGCCTGGACTGGTAATCCCGACAATACTCTGTGAGTTTATATTACAGGGGATTTAGCCTGGACTGGTAATCCCGCTGTAAGGATGAGGTTCGCGGGAGTGTACTCTCTGAAATGAAAATGTGCGTACATGAATATGAATCGACGGACCCGAAATTGTACACTAAAGTGTACCTCTGAAAATCCATCGAAATTCCAAGTAGTTCAACGGGATAAATATGGAAAAATAACAAGGAAATGGAAATCATGGAATTGATGAGCCCATCAATCATTTATCTTTGTAATGAATTTGCATGAGGTTGAGTTTGTATGTGATGTGTATATGTTTATGTGAATTGGATGTGTGCTTGTGTTATTAAATGATGGATGTATAAGTATGGTAAGTATAATTCCTGTTGCATGAACTTACTAAGCACAAAGTGCTTACCCTGTTTCTTTTTCCCCTGTTTGTAGAGTTAAGAGCTCGGAGGTCAGATTTGGTCGGAGACACATCACACTATCAATCTCGAAATCTCGGTACATAAAGGAAATTTATTTTGGAAATCAATGGCATGTATAAGCTAGTAAATTAGATGTTAATGTGAAATGAATTTATGGTTAGCCATTGGTATGGCTAACAAATTTTGGTTTTTGGTATGTGATGAAATTATCTTATGAATATGATAAATCTATCTTGAAAAAAAAATTCGGTAAAATCTGGTAATGCCTCATACTATATTTCGGCGACGAATACGGGTGGGGGGTATTACAATAGCGTCTTTCAACCATGGTCTTAGTCTTGTTTCTATCATGATGCCATAGCGCCTTTCAGCTATGGTCTTACTCATTTTTATCATGAAGCCATAGCATCTTTCAGGTATGGTCTTAATCATTTTAGGCGTATAACATCTGATCGGTCCCATGGCCTAGCCATGATCTTTCTTGTTTACTCTTCCCATTGCATTCCTTTAATTCCTTCATTTCACCATTCCTAACATTGATGCTCAAACACTACAATGTCCCATTCACAAGGCCCAGAGCTTCGCTCATCATGAGTGCACACAGTAACACCATATGGGGATATCTAACAAAATCAGTCATTTTTCCCATCCTAACTTCGTCTAATCCCGACGAAGGTCCCTTTTCGTATTTCATATGCAAATAAAAAATATGGAATCATGCATACTAAACTAGGATGGCAGATACTCATAAACCCATATAAACTTGCAACATACTTAGCTTTTCAGGAGTTAAGTGCAGAAACTCATCTGATACTCCTTTATCTCACTAACTTAGCTTTTCCAAATGCCAGAGATTCCATTCTTCTAGTAGCTAAGCATGACAACCAAATCATGGGTTAGACTCGGTGTTTTTACTTTAAACCTCAATTTTTCAAAAATATGCAGAACCCTTAAAATGGTTCTAGAAACCCTTATCTTCATTCTCTTAATCCCTACGTTTATAGAAGGACTAAGAACCTTACCAACTTACTGAATTCTCCACCTTTTCAACTTAAACCTTACGATCATCGCTCAATGCAGAGCTTTCTTTAATCATTGCTTTCATGAAGCAATCAAGGAAGAAGATGAAGAAAGGAAGAAAATGAAACAAATTAGACAAGAAGTCTCCCGAGAAATCATTTCCCCGCTATATATAACCCTTCCCGCATGATCTTAAACTGTTTAGAAACCATCCATTGATAATCATTTTGTCCCCCACTAAGGAATCGGCTGGTTCTAATCCAACAGAACCGGAATTGGATTTTAACCTTGTCTAATTTCGTTCCCAACTTTTCCTAGCTTTTTAGTAAAAACCTCTAATTTATGATCTCTTTCGATTTAACCCTAAAATTGTTCGAAAGTTTCGAGTTTAGAGAAATCTGGGTGTGGCAGCTTTAGAATAGTTTAGAAATATGATGAAATCCATTCATCTTTTCCCCAGTCTCATTTCATTCTCTTTTCTCCATCTTTACAACTTTTGTTTTTATTACAAATAGGTCTTTTTTCACCATTTCCAAGTCTTCAAGCTTAATTCCTATCATTTCTTTCATGAATATTTAGTGAAATCAATAAAGAAGCCTAGTATCCATCTTAGTTTCATGAGAAGTGTATCCATAGTTATCTTGGAGGAGAGAGAAAATAAAAATTAGGGTTTGAATGTAAAAAATTAAGAAAAAGAGAAGAAAAGTGATTAACAAGTTAGGGACAAAGGCAAAGAGATAGTTAAAGAGTATAAGAAGAAATATTGATTCCAAGACTTTGGTTACAAGTACAACAATAATTTACTTACTTAAATAATATCTAAGTATTGAATTTTGTTAGATTAATTATATTCATATTTATGTGACTAATTTTATACATGATTATTTTAATATTTAATATGAGATTAGTTTGTGAATGTGTTGAAATTTATTGGATATTAATTATAAGGTAATATTATTGTTTTGTATTTAAAGTATGGAAAAAGAGACAAAATTGGAAAATGAGGAAAAACGGATATGAAAGGTAAAAGTTAAGGTTAAATATAAAATTGGTACTCGAATTTGTCCATTTCTCCTAGATTAGTACTTATGGTTTTTTTTTTGTCCTAGATTGGTACTCAAACTTTTTTTCTATCAACTAAATCGAAACCTGAGTCTAACGTCGTTAAGTTCAAGACAGGCGACGAAATAAGATTGTGGCATGTAGCATAAATGATGTCATGATGATGTCATAATCTAAAAAATATTAAAAATTAATAAAAATATTTGTAAAAATTATTTCCATTTTTTCCCTTTTTCCGTTCTTTTTCCCAGTTTTTCTTTTCTTCTTCCTAATTTCACTTTTCTCTCTTCTTCTTCTCTCCTCCTATTTTCTCTATCTTCCCTTTATGGATCCTTTTGGTACTATCTCTAGAAATAAACAAATTATCTTCTTTCTTCAATGTTTGATATTTTTAAAACAAGAAGAAAAAATCGAAGGCAAATTGGATAAAATCTGCAATTTTTGCTTCCCCAGTTTTTATGGGTTTCTTTTATCGTTTTGCTTGGTTGTGTTTTAATAGGCTATTGTGGATATTAATTTATCTATTTTACTTTATATGTGAAATAATTTTGAATTTGTAATTGAATTGAAGAGATGATGATGAACCATTATTTTTGTTTTGAAGTTTTCGATTCCATTATTGTTAAAGGAATCAATCCTTTTTATTTAAACAGGTATGTCATGGAAAACAAAAACCCAATTGAAATTGAAATTTGGATAATTATTTAAAATAATACATAAAACTGAGAAAAGAAATTGTGCCTAGAAAAAAAGCTATAAACTTTCTTACCTCTGTGTTTACTGGAAAATTAATTACTAGTAGAAAAGTAACATTTTTTGGAAAAACAATGGAAAGGAACCTATAATCGGGCTGAGGAAACAAAAGATTAGAAAGAAAGTTGGAAAAAAAGTGACATTTTTTTTTACAAACAATAATGGAGAAATAGATGAAACCCAAAAACAAGATGTTGAAGTTTTTGCCGAAAGTAGCTTCATCAATGATTCACACTGAAGCTTGAAGGAAGTCTAAGAGTGAAAGTGAAACCTTCACCCTAAAATCACCACCACCATCTACTATGTTTCATCATTCTCACCACATCAACCCAATGAATGATTCAAATTCCCCCATTACCAGAAATCAAATCCAAATACCAAATCTATCAAACCCAATAAGAATAAAAAAACAACCAATATTAAAAAACAAAAAAGAAGAGAATCTACTCCATTAGCCAAAATGACAAGGACCTACCAGGCAAAGAAGTAAAAAAAAGAGAGAGAACAGAGAAGCAAGGAAGAATGAAAAAGGTGAAAGAGACGACCTTTAAAACCGACAACACCAACGACTAGAACGAGACAAATTTCCAACTAAATCTCCAAAGAAAATATTCTATAAATCTTTGCTAAACCCCCACAACTAAAATTGGTTAAAGCTACTAACCCATTAACCAAAATATGAAAACGGGAGTTAGACTTGAGAGAGCTCACCAGAGGGCTTTGGGGTCATCGTTAACTAAGTCCTCTGGAGTCTTAATTGGTCGAAGAGCTCACAGGAGGAGGCCGGATAGTGGCCTAGCAGCGGTCTAAAAGCAAGGCGACTAGGGTAAGAAAAATAAAAAGAAGGAGCAACTTGAGTTGAGGGAGGAAGAAGAAGAAGAAGAAACGACGGGAAAAAAAGAAGAAGAAATGAATTGCACAAACAAAAAAATTGGGGGAGAAAAGTCAAAAAGAAAAAAAGTTTCTTTTTTTAATTTTTTAGAGTATGACATCATCATGATGTCATTTATGCCACGTGTCATAGTCTTCTTCCGCAATTTGTCTTGAACTTAACGACATTAGGCTCGGGTACCGATTTAGTTGACCAAAAAAAGTTTGGGTACCAATCTGAGACAAAAAAAAATATAAGTAGCAATCTGGGAGAAGTGGACAAGTTTGAGTAACAATTTTATATTTAACCCTAAAAATTATATTTGAATATATATAGGAAGTAATGTATTTATTGAGTGACTTGTATAATGATTTTGAACTATTGTGAGAATGATTATTGAGTTTTGAATTGATTAGGGCTAAATTCAAAAGTATATAAATCTTGTTCTGAGATGTAAATGAGAAATTGGTTCTATTATATTTGCTCATGTAGACAAGATATGAACTAGTAGGATATAGATGACATGTCATTAGGAAGCATTTAACGCATTCTCTGTTTTGACATCGTGCTTCGATACTATTTTGTTCTGACCTTGGCACACTGATGCTACTCTATTTTGTTATTGCACTTCGGTGCATCCCTGTACTATTTCGTATATCCTACGTGTTTTATTAAGTCTACATTAGGCCTCCATTGAATAATAAAAGAAAAAAGATAAAGATAAGAATAACATGACAAGATTATGTGGTAGTGATTGAATGATAATGAAAGAAATTATAATGATTGAGTTATAATATGGAGTTACTAATACTAATATGTTCTATACTTAATTATTGCAATTCTATTGTATTTTTTTATTTAATTAATAAAACATAAGTTTAATTCTCGTTGTACTTACTAAGCTTTCACAAGCTTCGTTTGAATATGTTGCTATATACAGTTTGGATATCATACATGAGCTTGCAGTCATCCAAATTCATAATTAACACTAAATTTGCCTACACTAAACATGGCAAGTTTTTTAGCTAAGTAATGCTAGGAACCAGTAGGCCCTGCTCCTTGGCATCACTAAAAATTTACCTTAACAAAATCAACATTGAAATTCAGATTAAATCACATCCATCACACTATATTTGATAAATTAAACGCAAAACTAAAAAAATTCAAAATTAACATTAAATTTATTCCATTAAGAAAGTAATATAAAAAATCAAATCTAATAATATTAGCAATTAACTTTCATCAAATCAATTCTAAAATTTGAATTAAACAGTAAAAAGTTAACATTGTTACCTTTGAGTACCAAAATATTTCTTTGTCAAATAAAAGTACTATATTGGACCAAAAAATAACACATATACTACATTAGAAAAAAAAATCAAACTTGAATACCAAACAATATATTAAGCCAAATAAGAAATTAGGAAATTTGTTGATGAGCGTTGAATTGTTAAAAAAAAATTGTTTAGTTTTATCATTTTAGGGTTTAATTTAGGTTTTGTTTGATAGAATGTTGAAAAAATTCAATCAATTGAAAGTTAATATTTTCAGCCACTTAATTTTTTAAACAAATTTGATAACCCATAATGAAAGTTGTTAGATAGATTTTTTTTTACAAAAAAAAAGTGTGAAAAATAATAAGTAAATAAAGACTTTCTTATCAATTTTTTTTAATTAACCCTGTCTGTAGCTTTTATTAAAAAAAATGAAAAAACATAAAAGTAAAGAAAAGACCACCGAAACAAGGCCTAACCTGAAGTCCAAAGGAAAAAACGAACAAAAGCACAAAAACCCTAAGCCCAACTTCAAAAGAAACATGGAAAAAACCAAAAGAACCCTAATCCTAAAGCACCTGCAACCAGAAACTTCGTTTTGGTACATCCATGTCTTCTCTGCAAATAGATCGTCATTTCAGTGCTCCGAAGAATGCCCAAATATTCTGTATGATATCAACTGAGAATGCCCTTTCAGATAAGTATTTGAACTTGTAACTTCAGATCCTAGCAACAGGATCCCGTGAATCTGAGGTATCCATCCCCTTTATTGGATTCATTTCCTGGTTTTTTACAATCTCATTTTCTTTATTTTTATATTAGCGTTCGCCAAAATTTCCAATATTTCTTCAGGTTTCATGGCTAGAAGATTGAACCCCCGTGCTTCCCCCTGTCTCCACAGTCCATTCCTTTACAATGACCCGAACCGTTGTTTTTATGGAAACCTTGCCTAGACTAGTTTCACTCCCATCTTTAAGCCCCTCCTTAGCCAAGGTATGCGCTTTTATATTTGCATGTCGTCCTACATGTTTGAATCGACATGAGACAAAATACTTTTGAAGTCTTTTTGCATCAGTAATATATGCCCTTAAAATCGATCTGTCTTCTTCCTGGTTTTGAAGTTTTTTTTTATAATCGTTAGGGCATCACCTTCCAATTCAACCTTTAGGAACCCAGATTCTACCCCAAATCTAATTGCTAGGCGAGGGCCCCTGCTGCAAATGCTGTCGGGATCTGAGTATTGATGAAAACTTTATATTTTAAAACCTTACCCCACTAGTCACAAATTAAAATTCCAAAACATTATATCATACATTGTTTGTCAAATGTAGCATCAAAATTAATCTTCACGAAGGGATCTCTTAGAGGGCTCCAACCTTCTTCCCATGCATTTCTGTCAGGTCCATGTTCTCTTACTCCTTCAATTTCTCGAATATAATTTTTAACAAATTGGGCTAAATCAGCTGCATGTTGGATTTTCCTTTCATGTACAAATTTTTTACGTGACATCCATAAACCCCCATAAAGTACCTACAATTAATCTGATCTGTTGACTTGATTCTTTCTCAAATTACAACATCACCCAATCTTTAATTTGTAACTCACTTTCCTCTAGGGTCCCTCTTATGCCCAGACTAGTCCAACATCAATAGCAAAAGAGCACTTCCTAAAGACATGCTCGGTGAGCTCCCAAATTGTTGCTGGTAAAGATTAAACAAAGTAGGGATAAAGTTATTAAGAGTTTTCAAAACTAGGATTTTAATTTGTGAGGACAGATCCACAACTCAGAGCTTCTTATACATGGTTTTGTAAAAGTCGGTGTTAGCTTGTAAAGTAATTGGGTTATCTATCTGTAGTATTTTTTTGTAACCACTATGTACTAAGTTCGATCTTGAGCTTCACCACACCAGACCAACCTATTCGCTTCTTTCTCCATGGGGAGGGGAATGCAAAGAATTCTTTCAGTATCATTGGCATGAAAGGTATTTTTGATTTACTCTTCCTTCCATTGGTTTGAATGGTTGTCAATAAGATCTGCCACATAGACTAGTCGAAACAGTGGGTTTTGGGACCACAAATCCGACGAGGGAAAATATTATTATAATTATTTTTTTATGGTCTACTCTTTCACAGAAAAATTTCGTAAAAATTTCGTTCTAAAATTTTGACGTTTGAGCACTCAATTTAGTCAAAAGGACTAAATTGTAAAAAGTGAAAAAGTTGAGTTCTACATGTTAAAGGTATTTAATTGTTATGGAATCATAAATTAGGGGTCCTTATGTGGTAATTAGATCATTAGTTAATGATGGACAAAAATGTGCATGAAATAAGTGAAATAAGATTTTTTTAAGAAAGGGCATTTTGGTCATTTGGTAAATAAATAGAATTAAATGGAGAAAATATGGAAAAATATGCTCATCTTCTCCATAGTTGCTGCGGAATTTTAGAAGACACCATAGCTAGGGTTTCTTTGCTTTTTGAAGCTCATAGTAAGTGCATCCTAGACCCGTTTTTAATGTTCTTCGCATTTTTGAGATCATCGTAGCTTGATTTAGCTTATTCTACCATTAATTCATGTTAGGGTTCATATTTGAAAAAATAACCATAGGTGAAATGTGTTTATTTTACTGTTTTATGGTAGAATATGAAGCTAGAAATTATGTTAAACAATTTTTGCTAAGCGATTTTAAGCGAAAACGAGTAAATTGACACAATCGGTAAAAATATTTAATGTTCAAAAGTACATGTTAGAGTGAGAATTTGATGTTGCCATAGAAGAAAAAAGTGTTCAGCATGTTGTAAAACATAAGAATAAGGAGTGAAATTTAATTTTCGAGCTTTGGGACAAAAATGTAAATATGCAAAAGTTTAGGGACAAAATTGAAATTTTGCAAAAAGTTGAGTCGAGGACTGTTTTAATAAATTTGAATATTAAATAGCTAAATTTGCTATTATAGATCAAGAAAGATAAGAAGACAATCTCAAACGGGGAAAGGAAAAGATCGTGGAGTAAATCGCGAAATTACAATATTTTGCACCGAGGTAAGTATGCATATAAATTACTGCAATATTTTAATGTTATTCAATATATTGTGGAGATTTGA
This sequence comes from Gossypium hirsutum, assembly GCF_007990345.1. NCBI lineage: Eukaryota > Viridiplantae > Streptophyta > Magnoliopsida > Malvales > Malvaceae > Gossypium > Gossypium hirsutum. The sequence continues at coordinate 11,467,135 of NC_053446.1, read as the reverse complement.
TTGAATATAGAATAAATATTCGATATAGATCCTAAAAATGTGGTTAAGTTGGGAAAGGTGGTAAAATGTTGAAAAATAAGGTCTCCGGTTGAACACTCGAAATAGGCTGAAATATACTGAATATAAAGGTAGTTGCTATGTGCTGATTCCACTTTATTTTTTATTGTGAATGGGGTTGCTAAGTGCTGACGCCCCGTATCACTGAATATAAAGGTGGTTGCTAAGTGCTGATTCCACGAATCCTTAATTGGGAAAGGGGTTGTTATGTGTTGATTCTCCGTATCACTGAATTTATGGTGGTTGCTAAGTGTTGAATCCACCGAGTAACGGATAATATTCCGAGTGTTCAACAGGGAAATTGGAAAGGTGAATAGAATGTATATATGAAATGGACAAGATTATGTGAGGAATATTGGGTTTGATACTTAATCGACCCATGTGTAAGATGGTATGAAATATCAAAACTACATAAGCGTAAATTTAGAAATAAAATAGTTTTGAACAACAGCGGTTGAGAAATTTTGAAAAATCACCATAAATGGTGGAAATTGACTTAGAGGTTGAATAATATATGAAATTGAAGCTGAATGAGTCTGTTTTCACATGAAAGAAACAGAGAAAGCAAAAGAGTTATATATTTTGGAATATTTTAATTTTAATGAAATAGGGTTGAATTGATTTCGAAATCCTCTGTTCCAACTTTGGAAAATCACCAAAAATCGTAAAAAATAATTATGGCTTGAAATTTACATGCTTGAATTCCTCCACGAGTCTATTTTCAAGAGAAAGAAACAAGAACATTGTTTGAATTGTTTACAGAAAGTTAAGTAAATTTTAGTAAAGAGAGGCCAGAATTATCAAGCTGTGAAACAGGGGAAGATTTAAAGAATAAACTTTACTAATTGGCTAAAGCAAAAATTCTGAAAATTTTATGGTGGAAAGGTATACGAGTTTAGTTTCAAGTAAAATTTACAGAACTTAATTTGGAGTCCTGTAGCTTCAGATAAAAATAAATTTATAACCGTGATTCAGAAAAACAGCTTGCTAGAAATTGGACAAACAATTAAATTTATGTATGAATAGAATTATGTTCCATTGAAATCATGTTAGAAATTTGTTTATTTGTCATATGCTTACTTACTAAGCTACATGCTTATCCCTTTTTCTTTTCTTTGTTTTATAGTGTTATCAGTACAGCTCAGAAATTTGGACAGAGTCGGAATATCATCCACACTATCTACATCTTTTGGGTATTTTGTAACCAATACTTTTGAATTATGGCATGTATAGATGACTTAATGTAAATTGATATATAATATATATAAATGTATTGGTTGAATTATTGGGATTGGTTTGGTTGAAATTTTGAAATTTGCAGGGGGTTTTATGTAAAAAGAAGTAGAAATGCTGCCGAAATTTAAAATATATATCTGGTAATAAAGTATCTGAATTGGAACAATTACAAGTGTTTGAGTTCTAGTAATACCTCATACTCTGTTCTGGCAAGGGACACGAGTAAGGGGTGTTACACAAAAACACTTTGGGCTTTGTCAATACAAGCATATAAAACTTTCTGAAAACGGTTAGCAATTGCCTTGACTATAAAATTATAAATAACTATGCAAAGACTAATGGATCGAAAATTCTTGAGGTTCGTGGGGCCTGCTAATTTGGGGATTGGAACAATACTTGTAGAATTCATATCATCCAATGCACTGCTATTATTCAAAATATTCAAACAAAAATCGCCGATTTCAGTTCCAATAATGTGCCAGTATTTTTGAATGAAGAGAGTAGGGAATCTGTCATAGCCGACGACTTTAGTTGGTCCCATATTTATAATCACAAAAATCTTCTCATCCCTAGTGAATTCCTCAGTCAAAGCTTTGTTCATGTCCTCCGAAATACGATTTTCAATCCCTAATAGAATATGTAGCAGCCCAATTTCGCCCGGCCCAAACGGCCCAGACCCAAACCAACCATGGCCTAACTTAAAACAATTTCAACAAAAATTAAAAAAACCTAACCCTAGGGCGCCGCATGCTAGGACCTGTTGCCACCGCCCTTGTCCCATCGCCGCACGTCCCATCTGCACCAGTGCCGTGTACCTGCTCCATCTGCAAAAGGAGAGAAAACACCAGGAATGAGAAAGAAAAATGAGAAAGAAAAACGATGTAATATGGCTATAAAGAGTTGAAAAACAGAGCAGATTGGGGGGATTTTCTTTGATTTTTCTTTTTCCTTTTCGGCAAAAGCCGACTTTACTGTAAAACAAGAAGAGTTTTCTCTTCTTTCGTTTGCTACGAACATTCAATAATAAAAAAGAAAAACAGAGCAGATTTGAGAGGATTTTATTTTCTTGTTTTGAATCTTTTTTCATTTTTTTCTATTTTATTTCATTTTTCCTTTTACATACTAAATAATAGAATAAAAAAGGGAAGAGGGACTCACCTAAAGGATCCCGCGGCCTCGGTGTCGGAAGCCCCCTTTCGTCGCCGGAATCGGGTTAAAAAGGGTGATGAACGGTCTCTTCTTTTGGGCTTTTTCAGGCTAAGAGGGCCTGGCCTTCGTGTGCGCTTTGAAATGGGGCTGAAACGCTCCTCTCGTGCAACGCCGGCCACCGTCCACGGTGGCGCTACGGCGGTGGCCACGACCGATAACCATGGCTGGATTACAGGCCTGAGAGAGAGAGCTTTTGCTCTCTGTTTGTTTTTTTTTTTAAAAATGAGTTGAACTGATTTTTTTGGGGTTTTTTTTAACATTTATACCAAATGAAAAACAACGTCGTTTCACCTGGGTGTCTCAGCGCCAAAACGGCGCCGTTTTGCGCGACCCGCGCGCGACCCGACCTATTACCAGGAGGATCCGCGTGTTTTCATTTGTTGGGCTATTTATGCCCGTAGTCCTCCCGAATTTTTGTTTGTTTTAGTTTAGTCCCTTTTTATCTTTATTGTGTTTTTAAATTTGGCCCTGTAATTTCGGCTTTGTTTCAATCTGGTCCTTTGAAGCTGTGCATTTTTGGAGGAGAAGGGAAAATTTCCCTTCCAGTCCCTCCTTGTTATTCATGCATTCAACATGGTCCTTCCTTTTACATTTATTTACAAATTTAGACCCCAAAATTTAATATTTTCTTCGATTTAGTCCTTTTCCTTGTTATTTTGGTTGTTTTCCCATTAGAATTAATCAATCTAATGCTATTATTAATAATAATTATTATTGTTATTATTTACTCATTTCTACCTTTTAATCTTAATTCTGTTATGTACATTAAATATATATATGTTTCTACAATATATATATACACATATTTTGCCAATATATATATACATACGTACATTTTTAAAGTTGTAAATATATTTTTATATTTCATTTTTTGTACATACATACACCTATATCCATATGAACATATACATATTTAAACACACTTCTATTTCATAATTTCAAAATATATATATATACGTATATCCCTACATATTTTTTATATACAGATCTATGTGTACGTACTTATGTATATATATAGATTTTTTTGTCATAATTTCAAATATATATATATTCTATATATTTCAAAATCTATATTTTTCTTACATATATTTTATATTTATAATTCATATACATATTTTCATGTATAATAGCTTTAGAATATATGTCCATACATGTTTTTCATATTTTCATAATTTTATACATATTTATATGTCTTTTATATTTTTTTTATATAATTTTGTTCATTTATTTATTTATTTAAATATCCATAATTATTTTTTTATGCTTTAGTTTTTATCTATTGTTATTTGTTATTGTGCCTACGTGATTGTTTTTTATTTATATATATTTATTTTTGCTCATATTATTTTTACTTGCACCATCGTAATAGTTATTCCATTATATATAATTTTTATCCAAATTCGAAAGGAAAATTTTTCTAAATACAAGTAATACTAGGTATTTGGAATCTTTGAGAGAATCGAGCCCTAACATATTGGGTTTCGATTTTCTTCGTTGAACCTAAATAATCGAGATTATTCTTTTAAAAATAATAATAATAAAAAGCTCATTATCGAAAATTCAATACGTTGTATCCTAGCGCATTGGATGTGACACGTTGTTTTCTCGAGACGAGAATTTTTCGAAATAAATGCAATATTCAATATTTAATATTTTGAGAAATTGTGCCCTAACGTATTGGGTTGCGATTTATTCATTTGATTTAAACAATTGAATATTCTTTTAAACTTTATTACACGAATCTTTTCTAACTCAAGTTTTAAACGATATCGGGAATTAAAAAAGGATCGTGTCCTAACTTACTGGTCGTGATCCCTTTTCTAATCCAAGATAGTTAAATATCTTTTAAATAAGCATTTTTTATTCGTGTATCGAGAATTCGAGACATTGTGTCCTAACTTATTGGATATGATTCTCTTTCTCGAATGACGTGAAATATGTTTCTTTTCCCAAAATTTTCAACGTTTTAATATAAGGATCGTATTTTTAAAATTCTTTAAAGTTTTCAGTTTTCGACATTAAGACATTAAGTAATCAACTAAGGTACCAATTTTGGGCGTATCGAGGGTGCTAATCCTTCCTCGTGCGTAACCGACTCCCGAACCCGTTTTCTAAATTTCGTGGACCAAAACCGTTGTTTTAATAAAATTAAACCGTTTATTAAAAACAACCATTTTTCGAGGTAATCCAATCACACCTCATAAAAAAGGATTGGTGGCGACTCCCATTTTTGTTTTCATTTTCCAAAACCCAAATTGACCCCGTTTTTCATCCAAAAAAATGGTGTCAACAGCTTGGCGACTCCACTGGGGACGAACACGAGAGTCAAGCCATGAGTTGATTACTTTTTGTCTTTTTGTCAAAAATCAAAAACCTAGTTTAAATATACGATCCTTTCATTGTATTTTTATCTTTATTATGATCTTCGTCATTGTGATTCATAATTGCTGTGTTTAAGTTCAGATTTATTTTTGCACATTGCATTGCATGACCGTTGGTCATACCCTTTTAAGTGGGAGTGAGAAGCTACGCCTTCGTGAGGTTTTCACCTCCGCATGGGATAGTGAATCGCTTTCGGGATACATCCGTACCTATGTCTTCGTGAGATTTTCATCTCCGCATGGCCATAGGGAAATGTATTCCCCTGAACTGAACTCAGTCCGTATGAGCCTATAATGGGTGAGGATCGAGGAATCTGCTGGTTCGGGTACCCTTACTTTAGAACCAACCCTCATATAGTAGACTTAGGAACTTAACCTAGGTAGAGCCACTCCAAACCCTTAGTATCTACCCGATTAGGTACTTTTTGTTTTCTGTGCTTGCTTATGTTTTGTACTAACCCTTCTTGTTGTGTTTTGATTATGATTGCATTACATTGCATTTGCATCTTAGGAAAGAGATATGGATTCAAATCCAATTACTAAATTAGAAAGCTTGTCATGGAATACGAATTCCTTGATAAAGTGGAAAACAATACGACTTCCCAAACATATTCTGAGAAACACAAGAATGGCGATGGAAGAGTTCGTGACCTTGCTTGGTGGCCTGGGGATTCGAGACGATTGTCCAAAAGCCTTCAACAAGCTGACGAGCCTTATGAAGATGGGCAGATGATGGATCGCGACCAAGATCAAGAAATGAGCTAGCAATGGCATCTATTGGTGAGATTACCTCAAACATGCGGATGAAGAAAAAATCGATGTTGTTTCTTGGAATATGAGGGTAAGGTCGTACATGTATCCGTTTTATGTAAGGGAATTTACTTTCTAGAAAAGTTTCCTAAATGTAATTGAATCAGAATCAATGTCTCTTTAGGCATTCATTTCATGCATCTGCATTACATTGCATCATATGCATTAGATTTTCACGAAGTGACCCTAATTATGTAAAATTATTTCAGCTAATCTGGAAAACCAATCAACCAAACATCCTTACGGTACTCGTCGCAAAGCCAAAGAAATGGATCAAAGATTAGAGAAACTGGAGCAAACGCAAAAAGAGATGCAAGACCAGTTACAGGTGCAAATGAAAGAACATATGGAAAAGATCCAGAAAGACATGGCACAAAAGATGAAGGAGTCTCAGGATGAACTAATGACTAAATTGACGCAATTAATAACCAAGGGAGTGGATAAAGGGAAAAATCCTGTGGTTTGCGATGAAGAAGGAAACAATGATGAGCCACTTTTTCTCCAGGATACATGCCTCCGTAAGCGCAAATTCAGATTGAACCACATCCACGAAGATCTTCTGTTTCGATTAGGCCTCAGCACTTTCAAGGTGACGCTTCAATACCGAAGAACCTTCAGGGCAGATCTGGTTCTAGTCCTGACGATAATCTGGTTGTCCCGGACTTCGATGAAGTAGCGGAGAAAGACAAGATGAAGGAGGAGTTGCCAAAGCAGTTTGAGGAGAAATAGAAATGGATTGAAGAGAAGTTTAGGGCGATAGAAAGTATCGACGGCTATCGGGGAATAGATGCGAAAGATCTGAGTTTAGTTCCGGATTTGGTGCTTCCTTACAAATTTAAGATGCCGGAATTCGAGAAATATAATGGGACCAGCTGCCCAGAAGCTCATATTACTATGTTCTGTAGGCGTATGGCCGGATACGTCAACAACGACCAACTGCTCATACACTGCTTTCAAGATAGCCTCACAGGGGCAGCGTCTAAGTGGTACAATCAATTGACGCGTATCCAGATTAGTTCTTGGAGGGATTTAGCACAAGCATTTATGAAACAATACAGTCATGTAGCTGATATGGTCCTTGACAGAATTACCCTTCAAAATATGAAGAAAAGCCTAATGAAAGTTTTAGGCAATACGCACAAAGGTGGAGGGAGGTCGCTATCCAAGTTCAGCCGCCACTCCTAGAGAAAGAAATGACGATGCTCTTCATCAACACATTGAAGGCCCTGTTCATCACCCACATGTTAGGAAGTGCTTCGAAGAGTTTTTCAGACATAGTCATGAGCGGTGAAATGATTGAAAGTGCCGTGAGAAGTGGAAAGATTGATGCTGGAGAAAATAATAGGAGGTCAGACTTAAAGAAGAAGGAAAATGAGGTGAGCAATGTGAACACCTACAACAAATCGATTACACAGCCAAGAAAGGTGATTACTAGTCAGCAAGGTTCATCTAGACAAGAATCGTATGTGAAGCAAGGCACTGAGAACCTTCAATTCACGCCAATTCCGATGTCATATAAGGAGTTGTATCAAAGCTTATTCAACGCACGTATTGTCGCCCCTCTCTACACGAAACCTCCACAGCCTCCGTACCCCAAATGGCACGATGCGAATGCACAATGCGAGTATCATGCGAGAAATACGGGGCATTCCATAGAAAACTGCATTGCCTTTAAGAAACTGGTTGAAAGGCTTATCAGTATGGGCATCGTTAAATTTGATGATTCCTCCACTGCGGAAAATCCATTACCCAATCATAATTGACGAGTGGAGTGAAAGCAATGCACAAGCAACTGAAGAAGGGATCTTATTAGATGTTCGCCCTTATAAACCTGGGAGTGTTCTAAAGAAACCTTTAGAGCTTACTCAGAGTAATATTCAAAACACACTTGTTGCTTTCAGCCTAGAGCAACAAGAAGTCTTTTGTGAAAAAGGCTTATGTTTGAACGTCATTATTTTAATGGAATGCATCTCTGCGATCTTTTGAACTAATATTTTTTCATTGATTATTCTTTTATTCTTCCATCCAAATCATTCTTTCATTCATAATCATACTGTGCAGATAATTATTCTTAAATTCATACATTCTTTATATATTATTTTGTACCTACAATAGGTCCCTGGATATCAACGACATGAATGACACTGCTACAGACTTAGAATCTCCTTTTGAGCGAGACATGTGTTTAGAGGGATCTCACGACTTTGAAGATGACACAGATCGTAGCTTATCTCCAAACTTGTTGAGGATGGTAGAACAAAAGGATAAACAGATCCTACCTCTCAGTGAATCATTAGAAATTGTGAGCTTGATGAAGACTAGAATTGACCTGCCTACAGAGACGAAAAATTCAAAGATGTCTTTGTATGATCATACCAGGGTATGCTTCGATTCTTATAATAAAACCTGCACAACAGCACGATGTCAGAAATTTACAGTGCGAACGATGTAATTCTTTGCCGGGGCAATACCGTTCTCGTCAATTCAGCATAGCTTTACCCGTTTGAAGTCGAGTTTCTATTCCTTCAAGATGTTGCTGGATTTTATCCCGATGGAAGAAGAAGATCAAAAGTTTCCAGTTGTAGTTTTGCCCTAAAAGGCTCTATAAAGGAAATTCGATATCAGAGAAGATCCTTTGAAGGGGATAACAAGGACTTGTCTAATCCCAAGAGTTTAGATCCGATTCAAAAAAACAAGGGAAAAGGAAAAGAAAAAAACAAAATCAAAATCAAAATGAAAAATAAAAAGAAAAAGAGAAATCAATCAAAGTCAAAATAAAAATATGAAAAACAAAGAAAAGAAAAGAAGAGGCCAAGGCGAAAAACCAAAAAGGGCGCTTTGTGACCAAAAGTGGTTTTGAGTTGAAAACCGAAAAAGGACGACTCAAATTTTGAGCACAATGGGGCATGGACATCACCATTATCGAAGACTTCTAATGGGCATTGTTTCATTTTGAGAGGCTACTTCATGAGCTAAAGGCATCGTATACCAATACAGAATTTCAGAGAAGAGAGTATTGGAGAATGCATTGAGGTTAAACAATAGCACGATAGCTGAAGTCTCAAATTAGCTCAGAAGTGGACACCACGATTCGTCACTGAAGTTCCTAGAGTTGAACATCAAAAATTGAAGGAAAATGACTGAGACTTACGAGGATCGACGTGAGAAATTACCATTTACCCTCATTGTTTGTCGAACATCGGTATTGGGGCAACACTTCTCTTTTTAGTTTACAGGATTGAGGTAGTTCTACCTATTAAAATCCCCTCGTTGCTTGTTGAAGGGATCCAATCGCAATGTGATCAGTTGGCCCTAGGAAAAGGGTTAAAAGCTATTCATCAGGGTCAGATGTACCATAAATAAATAATATGAGCCCATAATAAACATGCTCGTCTCAGAGAATTCCACAAGAGGGCTGGATGTTGAAAAAGATTCTTCCTTAACGAAAGGATTCTAAAGGGAAATGAATGCCAAACTAGGAAAGTCCCTATGTTGTAAAGAAGACCATTTTTAGAAGAGCACTGATCCTGAGTGAGATTGCTAATCCTATAAACTCGGATCCAGTCTAGAAACACTTCGTTTAAAGAAGAAGGAAGGACCAAGGAAAACCTGCAAAAGGGCACTTTGATTCAAAAAAAAAAAGAGGAAGAAGAAGAAGAAGATGAAAGAAATGAAAAATGAAAAAGTAAAAATGGAGAGGCTAAGGGGAAAACCCGCAAAGGGCACCTTAGGCCAAAGGGGATTTTAGTTGAAAACCCGAAAGAGGCGGCTCAAATACTGATCAAAATGGGGCATGAGGTGATATAAGCTGCTCAAGTTTTGTTCATATTGAGGCATGTGTTGATCTTGCCATGCCTGAATCAACAGGAAAGGATAGGCGACATCTTGGGGGCATCGACAGAGCATTGTAGATCTCCTAAACACATGTCCAACTCAAAAGGGTCTTCAGAAAGTTTGTATAGAGAAGTCCAAGCTGTGATATCTGGGGCACCCAATTCTCATGTTATTTGTTGTTCTTGGAATACTTTTTCTTTCTTTCCAAGATATACATTCCCAATTAATTCTTTTGTTGTCCTTCTTCACTATTTTCGATAATTTGTTCTTTCGAGCTATGCTCAGAACCAACTTTATTCTTATCCATTGTTATGACCTTTTTGCAAGCATTGGAATAATGATTAATGGACTAATAAAACTTTCACAAAGGAAGTTTTGCATATTACTCTGAAAAGTTTCTAAATAATACAGGAACCTGAAACAGGACTATTGTTTAGAACATGCCAAATTTGAAGGTTGGAAATTTGAGAAGGAAGAGTCTAAGTTTGGACTTTCTCTTTGGATTTTGATGACAAATGCATTGATTGAACAAAATGACAAGATGTCGTGTTGGTGGCAAAGCTTCAATGAGCCAACAAGCGATGTTTACCAGGCAAAAGGAAAAGGTCTTCTGGGAGAAGAAAATTTGCAATTGTGCATGAGCATTTGGTATGACACCTTGGGAATGAGGTAAATGACCAAAGAGTTTCACATTCAATATCATTGAATTGCGATAGGAGAAGATTGAGAAAAGCCATACCTTTCTACCATCGGGTTACAATGGGAGATTGATGGTACAAATTTTATGTCCCAGTGGATTAAACTTTGACGTGCACAGTGGGGGGCAATCAGATTAAGTGTTTCTTTGGATATGCTAGCCGAGCAAGAAGGCGGTGCAGCACGTCAGTGAATAAAGCCTTAATAAGCTTTTGTGTGATGATAAACTAAGCATTAAGGAATCATTTTCATGACATTTTGAATGTTATTCCTTCACATCTAGTTAGGAGTATTTGATTCATTTTGATCATGCCATCCTAATCATTAGGCATAATTAGGTTCATTATACAGGTCATGTTCCCTAGAGAACAGATCAGTGAAGACAGCAGATCTTGCCTTCCTGCGTTAACAGTGAAGCAGATCGAAAACAAGCTTTGCCTTCATTGGTTACAGTGGAGCTGGTTAAAGAAGTAGATCTTGCCTTCCTGCGTTAACAGCGAAGCAGATCGAAAACAAGCTTTGCCTTCATTGGTTACAGTGGAGCTGGTTAAAGACAAAAGATCTTGCCTTCCTACATTGACAGCGAAGCAGATTGAAGACACAAACCTTGCCTCTTTCGGTTGTGATAGAGCTGGTTGAAGACAAAAGATCTTGCCTTCCTGCATTGACAGTGAAGCAGGTCGAAGACACAAACCTTGCCTCTCTCGGTTGTAGTGGAGCTGGTTAAAGAAGCAGATCTTGCCTTCCTACATTAACAGCGAAGCAGATCGAAAACAAAGCCTTGCATCCATCGGTTGCAGTGGAGTAGATTGAAGCCAGAGATCTTATCTCCCTGAGATTGCAGCGGAGCAGATTAAAGACACTATCCTATTTCCCTAAAGTTACAGTGGAGTGGATTAAAATAAAGGATCTTATCTCTCTGAAGTTACAGCAGAGTAGATCGCATCAGGTCTTATCTCCTTGAGGTTACAGTGGAGTAGACCGAAGAATTTCAGATCTTATCTCCCTGAGGTTACAGTGGAGCAGATTGAAGCCAGAGATCTTATCTCCCTGAGATTGCAGCGGAGCAGATCAAAGACACTATCCTATCTCCCTGAAGTTACAGTGGAGCGGATTGAAATAAAAGATCTTATCTCTCTGAAGTTACAGCAGAGTAGATCGCATCAAATTAAAACCAAGGATCTTATCTCTCTGAAGTTACAGTAGAGCAGATCGCACCAGGTCTTATCTCCCTGAGGTTACAGTGGAGTAGACCGAAGACTTTCAGATCTTATCTCCCTGAGGTTACATCGGAGCAGATTGAAGACATAATCCTATCTCCCTGAAGTTACAGTGGAGCGGATTAAAATAAAGGATCTTATTTCTCTGAAGTTACAGCAGAGCAGATCGCACCAGGTCTTATCTCCCTGAGGTTACAGTGGAGTAGACCGAAGACTTTCAGATCTTATCTCCCTGAGATATCAGCGGAGCAGATTGAAGATAGTAACCCTATCTCCCTGAAATTACAGTGGAGCGGATTAAAATAAAAGATCTTATCTCTCTGAAGTTACAGTAGAGTAGATCACATCACATTGAAGCCAGTAATTCTATCTCCCTGGATAGCAGTGGAATAGATTGAAGATTGCAGATCTTGTCCCCCTACGTAATAGTGGAGCAGATCAAAGATGATGAATCTTATCTTCCCAAGATAGTAGGGAAGTAAATTTAAACCACGAATCTCGTCCCCCTGAAGTTACTGCAAAGAAGATTGAAGCTACAAGTCAAATCTCCCTAAAGTGCAGTGGAATGGATTGAAGCAACAAGACACAGTGGACTGGAGTGAAGCTACTTGAAGAAAAGCACCACGACAAGTCCAAAACAGGCGAGACCGGGCAAAATTGGCCTTTCTTGGTCTTTGCTCTATTCTCGTTACACAACAACGAGCAAAGAGGGGCAGCTGTAGCAGCCCAATTTCGCCCGGCCCAAACGGCCTAGACCCAAACCAACCATGGCCTAACTTAAAACAATTTCAGCAAAAATTAAAAAAACCTAACCCTAGGGCGCCGCATGCTAGGACCTGTTGCCACCGCCCTTGTCCCATCGCCGCACGTCCCATCTGCACCAGTGCCGTGTACCTACTCCATCTGCAAAAGGAGAGAAAACACCAGGAATGAGAAAGAAAAAGGAGAAAGAAAAACGATGTAATATGGCTATAAAGAGTTGAAAAACAGAGCAGATTGGGGGGATTTTCTTTGATTTTTCTTTTTCCTTTTCGGCAAAAGCCGACTTTACTGTAAAACAAGAAGAGTTTTCTCTTCTTTCGTTTGCTACGAACATTCAATAATAAAAAAGAAAAACAGAGCAGATTTGAGAGGATTTTATTTTCTTGTTTTGAATCTTTTTTCATTTTTTCTATTTTATTTCATTTTTCCTTTTACATACTAAATAATAGAATAAAAAAGGGAAGAGGGACTCACCTAAAGGATCCCGCGGCCTCGGTGTCGGAAGCCCCCTTTCGTCGCCGGAATCGGGTTAAAAAGGGTGATGAACGGTCTCTTCTTTTGGGCTTTTTCAGGCTAAGAGGGCCTGGCCTTCGTGTGCGCTTTGAAATGGGGCTGAAACGCTCCTCTCGTGCAACGCCGGCCACCGTCCACGGTGGCGCTACGGCGGTGGCCACGACCGATAACCATGGCTGGATTACAGGCCTGAGAGAGAGAGCTTTTGCTCTCTGTTTGTTTTTTTTTTAAAAATGAGTTGAACTGATTTTTTTGGGGTTTTTTTTTAACATTTATACCAAATGAAAAACAACGTCGTTTCACCTGGGTGTCTCAGCGCCAAAACGGCGCCGTTTTGCGCGACCCGCGCGCGACCCGACCTATTACCAGGAGGATCCGCGTGTTTTCATTTGTTGGGCTATTTATGCCCGTAGTCCTCCCGAATTTTTGTTTGTTTTAGTTTAGTCCCTTTTTATCTTTATTGTGTTTTTAAATTTGGCCCTGTAATTTCGGCTTTGTTTCAATCTGGTCCTTTGAAGCTGTGCATTTTTGGAGGAGAAGGGAAAATTTCCCTTCCAGTCCCTCCTTGTTATTCATGCATTCAACATGGTCCTTCCTTTTACATTTATTTACAAATTTAGACCCCAAAATTTAATATTTTCTTCGATTTAGTCCTTTTCCTTGTTATTTTGGTTGTTTTCCCATTAGAATTAATCAATCTAATGCTATTATTAATAATAATTATTATTGTTATTATTTACTCATTTCTACCTTTTAATCTTAATTCTGTTATGTACATTAAATATATATATGTTTCTACAATATATATATACACATATTTTGCCAATATATATATACATACGTACATTTTTAAAGTTGTAAATATATTTTTATATTTCATTTTTTGTACATACATACACCTATATCCATATGAACATATACATATTTAAACACACTTCTATTTCATAATTTCAAAATATATATATATACGTATATCCCTACATATTTTTTATATACAGATCTATGTGTACGTACTTATGTATATATATAGATTTTTTGTCATAATTTCAAATATATATATATTCTATATATTTCAAAATCTATATTTTTCTTACATATATTTTATATTTATAATTCATATACATATTTTCATGTATAATAGCTTTAGAATATATGTCCATACATGTTTTTCATATTTTCATAATTTTATACATATTTATATGTCTTTTATATTTTTTTATATAATTTTGTTCATTTATTTATTTATTTAAATATCCATAATTATTTTTTTATGCTTTAGTTTTTATCTATTGTTATTTGTTATTGTGCCTACGTGATTGTTTTTTATTTATATATATTTATTTTTGCTCATATTATTTTTACTTGCACCATCGTAATAGTTATTCCATTATATATAATTTTTATCCAAATTCGAAAGGAAAATTTTTCTAAATACAAGTAATACTAGGTATTTGGAATCTTTGAGAGAATCGAGCCCTAACATATTGGGTTTCGATTTTCTTCGTTGAACCTAAATAATCGAGATTATTCTTTTAAAAATAATAATAATAAAAAGCTCATTATCGAAAATTCAATACGTTGTATCCTAGCGCATTGGATGTGACACGTTGTTTTCTCGAGACGAGAATTTTTCGAAATAAATGCAATATTCAATATTTAATATTTTGAGAAATTGTGCCCTAACGTATTGGGTTGCGATTTATTCATTTGATTTAAACAATTGAATATTCTTTTAAACTTTATTACACGAATCTTTTCTAACTCAAGTTTTAAACGATATCGGGAATTAAAAAAGGATCGTGTCCTAACTTACTGGTCGTGATCCCTTTTCTAATCCAAGATAGTTAAATATCTTTTAAATAAGCATTTTTTATTCGTGTATCGAGAATTCGAGACATTGTGTCCTAACTTATTGGATATGATTCTCTTTCTCGAATGACGTGAAATATGTTTCTTTTCCCAAAATTTTCAACGTTTTAATATAAGGATCGTATTTTTAAAATTCTTTAAAGTTTTCAGTTTTCGACATTAAGACATTAAGTAATCAACTAAGGTACCAATTTTGGGCGTATCGAGGGTGCTAATCCTTCCTCGTGCGTAACCGACTCCCGAACCTGTTTTCTAAATTTCGTGGACCAAAACCGTTGTTTTAATAAAATTAAACCGTTTATTAAAAACAACCATTTTTCGAGGTAATCCAATCACACCTCATAAAAAAGGATTGGTGGCGACTCCCATTTTTGTTTTCATTTTCCAAAACCCAAATTGACCCCGTTTTTCATCCAAAAAAATGGTGTCAACAGAATATAATCAGTATTGCAAATACCGTCCTAAGTAAAAAGGTTTTCAAAATAATGCTTCACCACATTTGCCATCTAATGACTATCATAAGTGATTATCCCCAATTCATCTTCTAACTCATCAATGCGATTCGCCCTTCTCCTTTGAAAAGTAGAACTATGAAATAATTTTGTATTTTTATCTCATTCTTTAAGTCAAATTCATCCTTTCTCGTTGTTCCCAATATTTTTCTTCCTTTTCCATCTCTAAATTTAAATGGATTTTGCTATCAATAAGTTCTGCTAAGTTATTATATGTTCTATCCATACCATCCAACTCCTCAATTCTAGCAAGTAATTTTTTTGATAAGCCATTTCTAGATTTTTTTTTAATACCCAATGCCCATCTATTTAGTCATTTTCCAACAACTTAGAGCTTTTCTACTACCCCCCTTTGCAGCTTGACCATAACCGTTTAATTTCCTCATCACAAGACATCTCCATGGTCTACCAAGCCTCAAATCTGAATCCTTCGCTTCTTATACTAATTCCTTCGATCCTGGTTTGAAAAAAAAACAATGATCGGAAAAAAAGAGACAAATGTCGGCTCGTATACTCCGGGAAAAGCTCAACCCATTCCTTATTAGCAACTCCTCTATCAAGACGTTCTTTGATATTTGTTTCAGAAAGGTTACCTCACTCCCATGTAAACCATCTACCAACGGACCCCACGTCTTCTAGCTGACACTCACTCAAAACCAATCGGAACTCTTCCATTCTTTCCTCATCATGTGGCAGTCCACCTTCTTTTTCAAATAATAAAAAAATCTCATTAAAATCACCACAAACCAACCAAGGCATTAGTTGTTCACCACCAAGCCTTCTCAGAATATCACATGCCCCGCTTCTTGCTTGAGTCTCTAGAGCACCATAAAATCCAGTCAATCTCCAAATTGCCCCAACTTCTTTATCATCGATACTCATGTTAATATGGTTTTTGGAAAAACTCTTCAAGGTTTTTGAAAGCTCACTCCTCCAACCAAGACTTAAACCACCCCGAGTTCTATTAGTTGGAACATCATTGCCACAAGAAAATCCACATCGATGTCGTACTTTTCTCATATGAGAATTGTCAAGTTTTGTCTCCATAAAGAAGGCCACCTAGGGATTGTACAACTTTAGCATATGCTGGAGTCTTTTAATGCCCCATGGATTCCCCAATCCACGGACGTTCCAACCTAAAATTTTTATTGCGTTCGGTCAGCTTGCCTATTGGTAGCCATTGATATCTGTTTAAAACTAGTTGTTCCTTGCTGTTCACCTTGTCCTTTAATTCCCTCATACGTATAACTTGGACGAGCCTAAATATTTGATCTATGACGTTTTTTCCTTCATTATTTTCGATTAAGAATTCTTCATTATCTTTCTCCATATCCTCTTTTCCTCAATATAATGCTCTTTTTCCTCTATCATAAGTCTAACTAGCTTCCAAATTAATTCCCCAAGTTTGAGTAATCAGCCCTTGATTCTGATGAATGACTATATCGTCCATACCCATCTTGTTTTGTTCCTTCCTTCCATTACTTAAAACATTCCCAAAGTTCCTCTCTATAGGTTCTTCTATTATCCACATGCTAGTGTCACGGGGCTAGACCTTTCGTCTAGTGTTTGAGTAAATGCTCTCTATTTCTCTTATTCACAAAGAATAATGAAACAATGAATGGAGTGAGTACAACTGAGGGGGAGGCTCTCTATTTATAGTTGAGCTCCCCCAAAACCGACGGTCAAGATACATTTACATCGGCGGATGAGATTTAACCATATCCCTTAATTTTAGGGATTTACAAGATAAACCTTATCAAATCTAATCTAATCTTTACAAGATATGATTCCCTCTATCTTCTAAGATTAGTTACCATATTAGCCTAAGTTGCCATCTCTTCATTATCGGGCCAACTAGGCTTCAATTTGACAGGCTTGTCCAATAGCTCTTTGAATCGGGCCAGTTCTCGTAGGTCAAATAATCCCCATCTAAGCAATAGACCTCCATTGGATGCATTTGGTGCGATGGTCACGAGCTTTGAATTGCGGCCCGTGCAATTCTCCCTCACCTATTCTCACAACGTCCTCGTTGTGACTTCCAAATGGCACTGACTTGATTCACCTCGGTCTCGTCTCGACGCCTTAGCCTTTCCCTTCTTTCGGGACTTTTGCTTTGGCTTACGTCGCTTCTTCACTCGAACCGTCCTACTCATTTGTACATCTTGATGACAAGAAGTTATGTCACTCTCTTGTCCACAATCTAACTTTGCTCGAACAAAATCCTTTTGATTCACCACACTTGGCTCCGCTTTGCCCACAGTCTCTCGGCCTCTTTGCTCAAGAACTTCGAAAGGGTTCGTACATTCTTGTCAATTCAACAAGTTAGAATGCAAAATACTATCACATTGTTCGGAATGTACCTTCGCATTTACTCTGGTCAACAGTCCCACATGCATCACTTCTTTTTCCTTGAAGTCCGATGCACCACCCACCTCTCTCATAGGTGGAAGCCTTGTCGATGACTCGGCCAACTCCGACGCTTCACTCAACTTGAGCCTCATTGGTCCCAGCTTCACTGCTTTCATCGCAACTCTTTCCTCTAAGTCCGATAACAAACTAACCTCTTCCTTGGGTGGAAGCCCCTCTGATGACTCACCTTTCTTTTGACTCCGGCTTGCTTTGGACAGTTCCGCAACTCATACGGACCACGACACAATAAGCACTTTACTAGCTTCTTTTTGCTCCTCTTTGCCCTCTTGGCTTCAGCTTTTCCCTTGCTCGAACCAAGCTTCTTGGGCTCCTTGTCTGCTCCATCGTTCCCTTCGATGATAAACTTCCTCAGACACTTTCGCAACCTATGTGGACCATGACATAAGAAGCACTCCACTGGCTTCTTCTCGCTTTCGGCCTCCTTGGCTTTGACATCCCTTGCGCTCGAACCAAGTACCAAAGCCTTACCCACCGGCTTCTCCTTAAGCGCGGATTTCTTCGGACATTTCTTTAACATGTATGGACCGTCGCAAAGAAAGCATTTCAACTTGTCCCTTTTTCTCTTGGGTTTCTTCTTCCCAACTCGTGGTTTCCCATTACCACCATTGACGCCGTTGCCATTGCCATCAACAATATCTTCCTTGTGATCCATTTCACATACGCCCTTTTACTCGGACTTGGAAGACCCAAGCTTGTCTTTCCCTAGACAAAGCTTGACCACGGACTCAACTACAGTCATGGCTTCCGACAGCTTTTGGACACCTCTTGGTTCCACCTCATGTCTGACCCATGGCTTCAATCCATTCTAAAAAGCAAGCAATGCCTCTCTTTTGGTCACCTCTGAAACTTGGAGCATGAGTTCTTTGAACTCTCGAACATATTCCCCCACTGTGCCCCGTTGCGTTATCCCTTGCAACTTTGCCCGAGCGTCTTCCTCAGCAAATTCTAGGTAAAACTGTCCTTTCAATTCGCATTGGAACTCTTTCCACGTCCCAATCTCACCTTGCCTTTTATCTATGGTCCTACCTCGCCACCATAAAAGCGCAATGTCAGTAAGAAACATTGAAGCAGTGTTTACCTTAACCGCATCATCCACGATGCCTTTGGCACAGAAGTAGTTTTCCATCCTCCATAAGAAATTGTCCACATCGTATGCAGACCTTGTCCCCACAAACTCTTTTGGCTTCGGGACATCCTCGTTACTGAGTGCTGCACTTGACACTCCCTTCCCCACGGCTGCTCGGCACAAGGCTAGCTCTCCCTCGAGCTCTTCTATTCTTGTGCTCAAAGACCTCGTCGTGGCCATTGTTTCCTCCTTCAAAGCCATCATCGTGGCCTCGAGAGCATCGTTCCTCTCCGTCAGCTTCTTCCTTTGGGAATCTAGCAACTCTCGCACGTTATCCCTTTGAGAAGTGAGACACGTGGTAACAAAGTCCCTCGACTGCTCCCTCAAGTAATCAATGCTTTCCCCAAGCGCATTACCCGACTCTTTTGCGTCCTCCATGGACTCCTCAAGTTTACCTACGCGTTCCTCAACAGCCGACAACATCTCTCTCAAAGATTTCCTCGCCCACCTTTGTTCGAACTCTTCTCTTGACATCCCAACGGTGCCTTTGAACCAACAACTCGAATATTACTTGGTTCAAACCTTGCTCGGATACCACTTGTCACGGGGCTAGACCTTTCGTCTCGCAATTCGTGCGGCCTTAGGCGATCCGTTCGTCCAAACTCGCCCAAGTCAGCCTTAACTCAAGTGAGGATTCTTTTAGAACTCCTCCAAGGCACCAATTGAAGAGTGGAAGCGATTTATGCCAAAAGAAGAACAACAGAAAGAACGCTCGCAAAGTGTTTGAGTAAATGTTCTATATTTCTCTTATTCACAAAGAATAATGAAATAATGAATGGAGTGAGTACAACTGAGGGGGAGGCTCTCTATTTATAGTTGAGTTCCCCCAAAACCGACGGTCAAGATACATTTACATCGACGGATGACATTTAACCATATTCCTTAATTTTACGGATTTACAAGATAAGCCTTATCAAATCTAATCTAATCTTTACAAGATATGATTCCCTCTATCTTCTAATATTAGTTACCATATTAGCCTAAGTTGCCATCTCTTCATTATCGGGCCAACTAGGCTTCAATCTAACAGGCTTGTCTAATAGCTCTTTGAATCGGGCCAGTTCTCGTAGGCCAAATGATCCCCATCTAAGCAATAGACCTCCATTGGATGCATTTGGTGCGATGGTCACGGGCTTTGAACTGTAGCCCGTGACACTAGGTGTACCAACAACTCTCCTTAGTTTTGCTCATAACGTAATATCCTACCCATATTCAACCTCTTTTAACCCTAAATCCATCCTTTTTTGACAAAACCTGTCTCTATGTCCCAATAAACCATAAAGTAAACAAAATAAAGATAGCTTCCCGTATTTAAAATTCACATAAATCGGATCAGAGTGGGGAATTAAAATTTTATTTTTCCTTTTAAGTGGCTTCCTGATATCAAGTTGTACCCTAATACGCATAAAATTCCTATATCCTTAAAAAACTTGTTTTGTATCATGTTCCAAAAATTTACCCACAAAGTTCCCCAATTGTTTGGCCACCTGATCCGAAGAAGAACCCGAAGGGAGATCATGAACGTGTACCCAAAAATCAGAGCAAATCAATGGTATAGAGGTTGGATCCTCCCCAACCTTGAGTTTATGCAATAGAATAAGGTGGTTATTAAAAGTCCAGGGTATACCACTCATCACACGCTCCAGATCCACCTCATAAAAAATCTAAACATGTACCTTTTTTCACCTAGGTCAAATATTTGTATTCCCCCCAATGGATACCATAAATTTTCCATTGCATTTTTAGTGTCGAGAAATTGACCACGCTTGCTGTAAGACAATGGGCCACTAAACACAAATCATACACCGATGTTTGTGGTTGACCTTCTAACTCAAATTGCACTCATTCCTCCTCTTCCTCACCTAGACTTAAGTCAGCTAGTTCTTTTTCCATAATTGCTACTTGATTATGTCCTGACCAGGCTTTAAGATTTTTTTCAGAGAATAAATCAGTAATCATACCCCACCTAAAGAACAAGGAGCCTGCGATAGCAACAGCTTTATCCAAGGATTCCAACTCAGACCGCAAGGCCAATAAACCCACAGAAGCGAACTTGTTGATAGATGAAAAAAACCAGCTTCAATTAACAAAGGATAGAATTTATCAAGAATCAAAGAAGTCGCAGACAAGAAGACCAATCGTGAATCCTAGAAAAATTCTAAACAAAAGACGTGTTACATAGAGAGCAGGCCCCAGGATAGACTTTCTTATCACTTAATAGAGGATAAATTGTATTTTATTTTTATTTTATTTTATTTTATTTAAGATTATATTGTCTTTGTCAAACAATCTAATTATATTCAGTATTTATTTTTAATTAATATACCAAACAAAATTTATAACTTAAATTCAAACATAATTTTTTGATACTTATTTTCTCAACACTTAAAATTTCAATTTATCAAACATAGCCTTACTAGATAGTGGATAGGGTTGGACTATGAGTTTCAAAATTTTTTAAAGAGAAAAAGCATATTCAAAAGCCGAATAATCAAACTTTTGGATAGATTTATAATTAAATGAAAAATAAAAATAAGAAGGTAATTAGGGTTAATGATGAGAGATATATTTGGATGGTATTGAAAAAGTATTGTTTTAGGGTTGAACTGTCTTATGATAATTTAAACTCATAATAAACCTTATAAAATTTCTTGGCCCTTAATGGATACATGTGAGTTGTGATACGAGTGTAAACAGCACCCTTGCACCGGCTTACTCTAATCAATTAACTAATTAATTTTAAACTATTATTATATTGACATTAATAATTTATCCTTACTACTTCTGTTTAAAAAAAAAATTACAAAATGCTAACATTATCCTTCCACTTAAGGTTAATTAAGTAATTGAGATTTGAGCCCCAACTACACTTTCAATTCACCTTATTCCTTAGTTGTACATACTTAATTCTTTCTTTTTTTGTTAAAATATTTTATTAGTCCCTATACTTCTTCAAATTTTGAGATTTAGTCCTTGTACTTTAAAAGTTAAAAAAAATTCAATCCTCTTACTTTTTCTATTAAAATCTTAGTCCAACCATTATCGTTGTCAGTAATTTCGGTCAAAATTTGTCAACTTAACATATTTATTTTCTATCAATAATATAGCACATCATATGACAACAATCTAGCCAACATGCTAAATCGACAAATTTTGACAAAAAATGTTAACAACATTAATGATTGGATTGAAATTTTTATATCACAAAAGTAAGAGGACTTAAATTTTGACATTTTAAGTATAGGAATTAAATCTCGAATTTTGTCAAAGTACAAGGACTAACAACAATTTTTAACCCTTATTTTTTTACAAGGTTTAAATTTGCCAAAGACCCTTACACTCTTCTAAAGTTTAAAATTTAGTCTATATACTTTAATTAATCTGAGATATTGAGTCCTTATACCTTTTTTATATTTGAAAATATTGGTCCCTCTATCAGTTTTGTCGTTAGAATGGTTGATTTTGTTGTAATAAAAAAGGTAAAACAACTCTTTTAGCCCTCATTATTTACAATTTTGTGTCAATTAGGTCCTTCCTTTTTAAAAGTATATAAGCAATTACAAAAAAAGTTTTAAAAGTTAAATGTTTTTCTTTTTTACTTTCAATAAAAATATAAAAGAATTTTAAAAATATTTAATTTTATTAAAAATAATTTAAAATAAATGAAAAATATAAAAATTTCCAAAACTTTTTTTTTAAAAAAAAGATCTGTTCTTTAGTTAGACCTACCATGTGTTGGGCTATGTCCTGGGTCCAAATTTTTTTCAAGCCCAATCCCATTTTCGGCTCACACAAAAAACCAATTCCACTATTTATAAAATAATAAAAATATATTTTAATATTAATATTTTATATTTTATAATTTAATTTAATTTTTAAATATTTAATTATTAAATTGAATTCGAGTCAAGCTGGGCTAGACAAGCTACCTAGTCCATTGATAAATATATTTATATACTCCATGAATAGTAATAAGGTCTATCCAAACTTTGAACTATTTGTTCGGTCCATATTAAATTAAATTTCAACATATTTTTTTTTAGTTTCAATCAAATTAATAATATTTCAAAACTATTTTTATGTAAATTTAATTATAAGGTATATAAAATGTTAGTATAAAATAATTTTTAAATAATGATACAAACTCTAAATCGATTCAAATCAAATTTAATATATATATTTTTCAAAAAGAAACTATATTAAAATAATTATATATATATATATATAAAAACCCCATTTTGGCAAAATACAAAGGGAATAAATTAAGTCTAGAAATTTTCGTATGGTGTATTTTGAACAAAAATTTTACACTATATTTAATTTAATTCAAATCGATTTATAGTTTGTGTCATTATTTAAAAATTATTTCATAGTAATATTTTATATATTTTATAATTAAATTTACATAAATATTTTTAATATATAATTAATTTGATTGGAAATAAAAAAAATACTTGTTCAAATTTGATTTAATGGATGGAATGAATAGCTAAAAATTTGGAGAGACCTTATTCCCATTCATAGGGTAAATTAATTGACATGTCTACGAGTTGGGTAACCCGCCCGACCTAACTTGGGTCAAGCATAGACAAAGGTTTTTATATCCTAGGCTAGGTTGAAAATTGGCTGGGCTTGAAATTTTTTAGACCCAAGCCACAACTCGAGCCATGGACAAGTGTAAGTGGCTAACTTTTTTTTTGAATTTTTGGTGGAATTTTTATATTTTTCATATATATTTTTTAAGAAAAAAATAATCTTAAAGAGTATTTAGTTCGTCACTAAATTTTATATTTTTATTTAAAATACAAAAAAAAACTTTGAAAATATTTTTTAATTGTTTATGTACTTTTAAAAAGCAAGAACCAAATTGACACAAAACTTTAAATAATAGGGGCTAAAGGAATTGTTTTACCTTTTTATAACAACCAAATCGACCATCCTAATGGCAAAACTAACGGAGGGGCCAAAATTTTCAAATAAAAAAATATAGGGACTCAATGTCTCAAAAAATTATAAAAACTAAATTTTAAATTTCAGAATAGTACAGTCACCTTTGACTTATTCAAACCTTTTTACAATCAAATTGCATAGTATTTTATATTTGTTATAAAATAAAGATAGAGAGAGAGTAAAGAACAAAGAAAATACGGGAAGTAATAGAGAATGTATTTTATTGATTAATGAGATGATTACAATGCTTCTTCAAAGCCTCTATTTATAGGCATAAGAAATATAGATAAAGTAGAGATCTAATATTAATGACTATTAGAATTTAAAGTACATCAAAATTTATCTTAATCTTGATGGGCATCTAATTAATAAGATATTCATAACACTCCCCTTAGATGTCCATTGGTAGATAATGTGTCTCATTAAAATATTATTAAGAAAAATCATGTGGGATAAAAACCTAATGAAGGAAAAAGAGTACACAATCTTCTATTACAAGCTGCCTCGTTAAAAACCTTCACCAAGAAAACCCAATGGTCCAAAACATTAGTTAAAGGAAAATAGCACCACTTGTTTTTAGACTCCCCCTAATGGCAACATTACATTACATCTTTGAGTCGACGCATTCCAATCTTGTGCAGTAGTCTTTCAAATATTGAAGTTGACAATGCCTTAGTAAAAAGATCTGCTAAATTATCACTAAAACGAATTTGTTGAACATTTATATCACCTCTTTTCTCAAGATCATAGGTGAAGAATAATTTTGGTGAAATATGTTTCATTCTATCACCGTTGATGTAACCACCCTTCAATTGAGCTATACATGCTACATTATCCTCATATAAGATAGTTGGCATCCTTTCCTATAAAGGTAAATTACATATCTTCTAGATATGTTAGGTCAATAAATTTAGCCAAACACACTCTCAACTTGCCTCATGCATTGCAATTATTTCTGCATGATTTGAAGAAGTGACAACTAACATTTGCTTTGTAGAACGCCATGATATGGAAGTACCCTCACATGTAAATAAATATCCCGTTTGAGATCAACCTTTATATGGATCCAATAAATAACCAACATCAGCATAGCCAACTAATAGAGAGTTTGAATCATTTGAATAAAATAATCCAATATCAATGGTCCTTTTGAGATATACGAATACATGTTTAATTTCATTCCAGTGTCTATGTGCTGGAGAAGAACGAAATCTTGCTAACAAGTTTACAATGAAAGTTATATTAGGTCTTGTGTTGTTTGCAAGATACATCAATGCCATTTAGATATGGTACTTCAAGACCAGGAAAATTTTCATCATTCTCACCAGGACAAAATTCAATCTAACAATCATACAACCATCAAGGTACTCAATAGATGCGCTTTATCCATGTAAATTTTCTTTAAGATCTTTTTCGTATAAATTGACTGATGGACATGAATTCTATCTTTTAAATGCTCGATTTGCAGGCCAAGACAAAACATAATTTTTCAAAGATCTTTCATCTCAAATTCTTTCTTTAAATAATTTACTGCATTTTAAAGCTCTTCGGGAGTTCCAATAATATTTTGATCATCAACATAAACAATAGTTATCACAAAATCCAATCTAGACCTTTTTATACAAACACATGGACAAATTGGATCATTTTTATAACATTCTTTCAACAAATATTCACCAAGACGATTGTACCACATACATCCAGATTATTTTAATCCATATAAACTTTTCTTTAGTCTGATCAGGCAATTTTCTTGAGAAACTCTATATCCTTCTGAGATTTTAAATCCTTCAAAGATTTTCATATAAATTTCACTATCAAGTGTACCATACAAATAGTATGTGACAACATCCATTAGACGCATATCAAGTTTTTCACGTACTGCCATACTAATACGTAAATGTGATTGCATCCACCATAGAAGAATATGTCTCTTTGTAATCAATGTCTGGCCTTTGCGAAAATCCTTGTGCTACAAGTCGAGTTTTATATCTTACAACTTCATCAATTTCATTTCATTTTCGCACAAATACCCATTTATATCCTACCGACTTTACATATTTAGGTGTTTGGGCTACATGTCCGAAAACCTCACGTTTAGAAAGTGAATTCAATTTTGCTTGAATTGCATCATTTCATTTTGGCCATTCTTTTCTATTTTTACATTCTTCAATAGATTTAGACTCAAGATCCTCATTTTCTTTTGTTATTTCAATGACAACATTATAAGCAAAATTGTTGTCGACAACTACATTTTTTTTGGTTCCATCTTTTTCTCGTATTGACATAACTTATCGAGATCTCTTTATTTTCATCATTTTCATTTTTACTTTTAGATACATAAACCTCTTCTTGAGCTTTTTAATTAGTTATATCATGAGTCTCTCATAACTCTTGAAAACAATCTCCATCTAAAGAGCGAGACTTTCCATTGGGCTAAAAGGGCTTCTAAGTATTTCATTAGCTTTACTTGAAATTAATTGTTGTTTAAAAAAAGTATTTATAATGAAAGAAATTAACAAAGAACTTAAGAAAAACATTTCTTGTTTAATCTAAGAGATGCGCCTATGTGCAAACTCCAATTACCCAGCTTTTTGACATATTGAAGTCGGTCATGATGGGGCTTGTCCTAAAACACCCATTGTTGCTTTGCAAACAAATAAAAATAAAAATCCATTGTTATACGTCCTCTTTCTTATTTATAAGGTGAAACCAGCTTTTGGAGGGTTAAAAATAAAATTTGATCAAATTGCATAAAATTTTAAAGAGTTAAATTTACTATTTTTGGGTACTTCCCCTGCTGGTTTGCATGGTTGCATTGGCTACCCTAAATCTCCATTCTATTCTAACATACGTTGAAGATAAACTTCAAAGTGAGGTTAAGAAGAAGATAGCTCCGCATTCAAGTCCCCAAAAGCATTTTGAAACTAATAAAAACTACATTTGGTTATAGAAAACAATTATTATGCCAGCAAAGTGGAATTGCAGATAACTGAGTAAAAACATTTGAATTGATCTGCCAACAATGAAAGCCCATTCCTTTTCTCCTTTCCCTTTGTCGTTTCTAGATTAAAGAAACCATTTAAAATATTTACCCCTAAAACTGTTGTGTTTTATAAATAAACCCATTAAAATCAGCAAAACCCATAACTCTTCTGGCAAGTGGTCGCTGTGTGCAAAGTCTATACTCACCAAATTACATTGCAACATAAGTCTAAATTTTAGTTTTTAATAACAAATTTAGATATGCTTCCATTTGATATTAAAAAGATACAGACATGAACTGCACACAGGATTGCCACACAAAGATTCTCACACTACACCTTGACATTGCGGTGAAAAAAGAATTAAGACCTCGTTTTGTTGCTAGAAAACAATGGCAGTTTCTGTTTTTAAAGTATTAAAGCCAACTAGTTTATTATTTACGTTAAATTTGTTTTTTAAAATTTCAAATAAAAGAAATTTTAAATGGTGAATTTGACGATGCATTCCAATGTATTTGAAAACTAATTTCCTAAATTAATTATTTGTAAAAACAAACAAATAAATTTCAAGAATTGATATCTTTTGAAACTTGCTTTAGAATATCTAAATTTATGATATCCTAAAATCATAAATCCGCACTATTTAAGAGAAACCAGCTTATTTTAATTTATAATTATTTTCAATTTTTAAATAGAAGAAAAACATAAATTAAAAAAAATTAAGATATGTGAGAGTACTACAAATATACTTATAAAGTTAAAATATCCAATGTGAAATATTAGCTATAAATAAGAATATAATACAATTCACCAAAGGTAGTGTTTTTATATTGAAGCAAGAAAATATGGTTTAAAATACCTTTCCTTGGATCTGCAGAAGCTTAAGTGCCTGAAACCTGAAGCATAGTGGTTCTTTAGAAAGTAGAAACTCTAGACCAAAACCTCTACTATTCCAAAATCCCAGAATTGTTCAACAAAATATGGGTCGCTCTTGCTTTCTCTATTTACTCCTCCTTTCAATGCTTTTGCTTCTCTCCTTCTCTCAAGGTATTACTTTGTTTTCTTCTTTTCCTTTCAGAAATCTGCTTCTTCTTGGTGTATGTCTTTTTCTTTGATTTTATACTATCCTTTTTTGTTTTTTTTTTCCTTAGGATTCAGTATTAGAAAAATGATGGAGACTGTTGCGTTTGAAGAACCCACTGCTCAATTGGAGGTTGGTCTAATTTCTTTAATTTTTCAAGTCTAATTGTTAACAATTTTTAGGTGCTAAAATGGGTCTTTTTTTTTCTATGTTTGGATAGCAGGAAAACGCAGATACATCAGGGGAAATGATTGAAATCATGGATTATAAAGATCCAGGGCCAAATGTTAACCCCAGAGCTGGTTACATATTTAGCCCTCCTCCACAAGGCTAGTTCAGAGAATTCTACCCTTTTTTTTTTTTAGAAGCAAAAAAAGTGGTATGAGGTTTTCAGTATGTTGATGTGTTTTGTTTTGGTTAGAATTAAACTATTTATGGATCTTCCTATAAATGTAAGAAAATGCTTATGTTATGCTGTGTGTAGGAGCACTAATAGACATGAAAATGACATGCTTGATTAGATGAGTTAAGAATGCATGAGTTATATTTTTATTATAAGGAGAAGATAAGTTTTATTTCTTGATTGTATTATGTTAATTGCAGTTGCAAACATAAAAGAATTGTTTGACAGGAAATTATGAGTTTAAACCGAAGTGTTAATCCCTTGGAGTAGAGACAAGATAATGGGATTATGGGCACAATTTGGGTTTCGAATTTAAGAAAAAAATCACAATTTCCAATATAAAATGATTTGACTTTACTTATCTTCTTAAAATTCTCTCTCATGTGCATGCATGCCACCTTGAGGCGCAACCTGATTTTGTTTATGTTTTGTCCGTTCCTTAATTACTTGCTTTACATAGTAAACTAGATTTTATATTTTATATAAACAAGTTTAAAATTAAGATTTAGTAATTATGATAAATTTAATAAAATGAATTTATCTTATTTGTTTAATCTCTTTGGACGAATCGTTTGAAAGAATAATTGTAAGAACCAACTCCTGAAATTAAAATATCTATCTTTTTTACTTGTGAGTCAACATGCCCTTTAAAATTTTATGTTTTCAACTTTCTTCTTAGCTAATCAAGCGTGGATCCTAAAAACACCAAATCAACCTTTTAAATACACAATTTAATAAAAAATTTATTTTAAAGATTCTCTAAATTATTGTAACCACAGTAATTGAAATGAAAGTTTTTTTTTATTTGAGTAATCAAAATGAAAGTGTAAAAAAAGTTGGGTGACCAACTAGGTAGTTTATCCTTAAAATTTTAACTTAAGATACTTTTATATTTAAAACATAATAGATTATGGTGGATGTAAGGGTGTTTAAATATTATTAACAACCGGATTGAATTACAGTGGGTTTTTTTATTAAAATATTACAAAAAAATAAAAATAATATCAAAATAATATACAAAAAAGTTTATTTACTAAAATAATACAAAAAAAAGACAGCTGAATGGAGGGTCTGCCACAGGCGGCACCAATGGTGCCTGTGGCAGAGGCGGCAACAATGGTGCTTGTGGCAGAGGCGGCACCAACATGTTCGTATTTCAGTAATTTGTTCGTATTTTTTTTCCCTGATTTTATTACTTTAAAAAAATATACTATTTTCTAATTTATTATTTTACATTATTTTAGTACATTATGCTTGAAATGCATTCATTTAGTGTGTTTTTTATTGAAAGTAATAAAATCTGGGGAAAAAAATACGAACAAAGGGCCAAAATAAGGGTTTTTATAAAATTTTATTTAAAAAACACACTAAATGAATACATTTCAAACATAATGTACTAAAATAATGTAAAATAATAAAATTAGAAAATATTATATTTTTAAAAAGTAATAAAATCCGGAGAAAAAATACGAACAAAGGGCCGAAATAAGGGTTTTTTTAAATTTATTTAAAAAACACAGCAAATTAATACATTTCAAACATAATGTACTAAAATAATGTAAAATAATAAAATACGAAAATAATATATTTTTATTGAGAGTAATAAAATTTGGGAGAAAAAACAAATGGCCGAAATAAGGATTTTTTTTAATTTATTTAAAAAACACACTAAATGAATACATTTCAAACATAATGTACTAAAATAATGTAAAATAATAAAATTAGAAAATAGTATATTTTTTAAGTAATAAAATCCGGGGAAAAAAATAGGAACAAAGGGCTGAAATACGAACATTTTGGTGCCGCCTCTGCCACAGGCACCATTGGTGTCGCCTTTGCCACAGGCGCCATTGGTGCCGCCTGTGGCAGACCCTCCATTCAACTGTCTTTTTTTTTGTATTATTTTGGTAAATAAACTTTTTTGTATATTATTTTGATATTATTTTATTTTTTTGTAATATTTTAATAAAAAACCCAATTACCGCTAATTAAATTGATGGAATTGGTTTTCTTTCAAAAATAATGAATGGAACCAAAAAATTGAGCCAATTTTCAAATTAATAGAAATTTGTAACAAGCATAAAACATGAAAAATAATACAATAGTGATGTTGTTTTAGTTCAAAGAAGTTTAAAACATGGTAATCCTAAATTAAAAACATTACATAAAATTAACTCTTCTTAATTGTTATATCTTAATTTTAATTGAATTATTTTTTTTCTTTTTTGCTTTCGTCATTATATCACATTCTATTAGGTTCATATATATCCAGCTTATATTTATAATATATAGTATTTATTATTAATAATTTTGGTTAAACGGTTAATTTAGTTAATGAATTGTTTTTGAATCAAATTAATCGACAATTGAATTTTCACAAAACCTTTAACCAATCCCTAACTTAACTAATTTTAGAGATCAACCGATTAATTAAACTAATTCGATTTGTTCAGTTAATTTGATTTTAATCTATGTACACCCGAAAAAATAATGAAAAATATATTTATTAAACGTTTATAAAAATCAAATAAAGCTTTGACGGATGCCCACTAATTTAATTAGGAGATTTGAGTAATGTACAGATAAGAATAAATAAATCTACTATTTGTTTTTCTATATTACTAATTATTTGTATTTAAATAATATGTAATTTATACTAAAGAGTAATACTTTTAACTCTAAAATATGAAAATTTTATAAATATTAATTGTAATTAAATTATTTTTATAAATTATTTTCAAATATAATTATTTTAAATTTATTAACTTAAAAAAATATTAAATTAATTTTTTAATGAAAATATAATGATTTAATTGAAGGGTAATAATGTTATTTTATATGTGTTCATTTATATATTACTTCAATTTTTTTGAATTTTAAATTAATTTTGTCAGATGATGATGTTATTAGGCTTTGGCATATTCGTCTAGGGCATATGAGTGAGAACGGCATGGCGGAATTAAGAAAAAGAGGACTTCTTGATGGACAATGCATTAGCAAGCTGAAGTTCTATGACCACTGCATTTTTCGAAAGCAAAAGAGAGTTCAATTCACCAGATGAATCCATAACACAAAGGGAATGCTGAATTATATTCATTATGATCTTTGGGGACCATCCAGAGTGCCTTCAAGGTGTGACGCTAATTATATGCTGATGATCATTGATGATTTTTCCAGAAAGGTTTAGACATTCTTCCTAAAACAGAAAAGTGATGTGTTTTCCGCATTTAAGTCTTAGAAAACTATGATCAAGAAGTAGACAAAAAAATAGGTAAAACACCTCCGCACAGATAATGGCTTGGAATTTTGTTCTGATGAGTTTAATTGAATTGTGCAAATTAGAAGGAATCGTGAGACATTTGACAGTTCATTTTATTCCATAGCAAAACAACGTTGCAGAACGGATGAATAGAATAATCATGGAAGGTTCGATGTATGTTGTCGAATGCTTATTTACCGAATTCGTTTTGGACTGAAGTAACCTCTACTGCATGTTTTTTTATTAACCGGTCTCCATCCGTTGCCATTGAGAAAAAGACTCCACAAGAGGTATGGTCTGATAATCCTACTAATTATTCTGATTTGAAGATTTTTGGGTGTCTTGCGTATGCTCATGTTCATAATGAAAAATTGGAACCTAGATCCATTAAATGTG
Organism: Gossypium hirsutum; assembly: GCF_007990345.1. Classification (NCBI taxonomy): domain Eukaryota; kingdom Viridiplantae; phylum Streptophyta; class Magnoliopsida; order Malvales; family Malvaceae; genus Gossypium; species Gossypium hirsutum. Next base: position 11,435,407 of record NC_053446.1, on the reverse strand, counting down.
TTTTTCTTGGTTATAAGGCTGGTGTTAAAGGATATAAGTTATGGTGTCCTAAAAATAGAAAAGTTGTGATTAGAAAAGATGTTATTTTTTATGAAATTGCTATGTTACCTAACTTATCTCTTAAAAACTCTTTCAATAAATACCAGCAAAGTCCAACCACACATGTGAAGCAAGTGGAGCTTTAGATTGATCTAGGATCTACAATAGAGTCTACTTCTCAAGTTAAAACAGAAACTCAGAATAGAATTGCTTCTTCACCATAGTCAGCACCACAATATTCTATTGCCAAGAATAGACCTAGAAGAGAAATTAAACCTCAAAAAAGGCACGTCGAAGCTGATCTAGTTGCTTATGTTTTAAACGTGGCTGAAGATATAGATGCAAATTAAGAGCCATCTACTTATTCTGAAGTAGTAGCTGTAAAGATTCAGGAAAGTAGATGTTTTTCATGCAAGAAGAAATGAAATCTCTCCATAAGAATAAAACATGGAACCTAGTGAAGCTAATTAAGTGTAAAAAGGTTGTTCGTTGTAAATGGGTGTTCAAGAAAAAAGAAGGGACTCCAAGAGTTGAACAACCCAGATATAAAGGAAAGTTGGTTGCAAAAGGTTACAATCAGATTCCAGGCCTAGACTTCACAGATGTGTTTTCTCCAGTTGTAAAGCATAGTTCGATTCAAACCTTGTTTGGTACTGTGGTCATGTATAATTTAGAGCTTAAGCAGTTAGATGTAAAATCAACATTCTTGTATGAAGAACTTGAGAAAGATATTTACATGCAACAACCAGAGGATTTTACAATCTCAAAAAAAGAGGACTATGTTTGCTTGCTGAAAAAGTCCCTTTATGGCTTGAAACAGTCACCAAGGTAGTGGTACAAAAGGTTTGATTCTTTGTGACTACTCATGATTTCAAAAGAAACAGCTTTGATAGTTGTGTCTATTTTAAGAAAAACAACGATGGTTCTTTTGTGTATCTATTCCTCTATGTTGATGACATGTTGATAACAGCCAAAGATAAAGGAGAGATAAGAAAGGTTAAAGTTCAGCTTAGTAAAGAATTTGAATTAAAGGATTCGGGAGCAACAAAGAAGATACTTGGGATGGAGATTCTCAGAGATAGAAAAGCATGTAAATTGTGCCTAAGTCAGAAAGGGTACATTGAGAAAGTTCTTTGCAGGTTCAATATGTAGAATGCCAAGCATGTTAGTACTCCATTAGTAGCTTACTTTAGACTTTCATCGACTTTGTCTCCGCAATCAAATGATAAGATTGACTACATGTCACGTGTTTCATATTCTAGTACAGTGGGATCTCTTATGTATGTTATGGTTTGCTCACGTCCAGATTTATCATATACAGTTAGTGCAGTTAGTAGATACATGGAAAATCTCAGAAAAGAACACCGGAAAGCGGTTTAGTAGATTTTCAAATACTTACGAGGAACTACTGATGTTTGCTTACAGCTTGGAAAAACTAGAGATGGAGTCATTGTGTATGTTGATTCTGATTTTGCTGGAGACCATGATAAAAGAAAATCTCTCATAAGATATGTCTATACAATTGGGGGTTGCGCAATCAGTTGGAAAGCCACTTTGCAAAATACAGTTGCTTTGTCTACTACTGAAGCTGAGTACATGACGATTACTGAGGCTTTTAAAGAAGTTATATGGTTAAAGGGACTCTTTGGTGAACTCAGTAAGGACCTTCAAATAAGCATAGTATTTTGTGACAGTCAGAATGTCATCTTCCTTACTAAGGATCAAATGTTTCATGAGAGAACTAAGCACATTGATATTCGGTACCATTTTGTGCATGATATTATTGCTCATGATGATATTGTTGTGAGCAAAGTTAGTACTCATGAAAATACTGCAGATATGATGACAAAATCACTTCCTATAACCAAGTTTGAGCATTGTTTGGACTTGGTTAGTGTTCATTGTTGAAGAACACCCCTTAAAGGGTTTCATGGAAGAGGTGGAAAACTTGTTCGTTGAGAATTCGGGGTGAAAAACTTGTTCATTGAGAATTCATGTCAAGGTGGAGATTGTTAGAGTTGAGTAACTCGAATCCTTATTAAAATAAAATATAGTGGTAAAATAAAATAAAAGTAAAATCCTTATAGAACTATACTTCCTTTATTTTACAACCTTACTACACTTTATCTATTTGACATTGATTAGAATAATATTTTTTCAACCTATAAATAGATGTAGGCTAAACTCTTCTTGTATCATTGAATTCGACATTAGTAAATTTTTTTCTCCTCTGCCTGTGATTTTTTTTCCCGAAAGGGTTTCCATGTAATATCTATGTGTTCTTATTTTTCTTTCTTTTTGCTTTGCGATTGTTTTATATTGTTATTGTCGACGTTCAACTTTTACAGTCTTTATAATTTTTTATATTATTAATTAGTCCAAATAGTTAATATTGTTAACTTTTTTATTAAAACATTATGTAATTAAAACATTATGTACTTACATATAATTTGAATACTCTAAATCTTATAGACTAACACGTGGCTTCTCACTTCTTTTAGATTTGTATAATTTTTTAAAACATTATAAAGCAATGGTCAAATTTCAATTTTGGCCTCTAGACTATACTAAAACTTGAGATTTAATCTATATACTATAATTTTTTACATAATTTGCTCCCTTTACTTTTATAATATAATTAGTTAGTCCAAATAGTTAATATTGTTAATTATTTCAATCAAAATGCTGACATTAATTTTTCTTAAGAACACTATTTCAATAGGAAAAATAATTCATCATGACAATTTTGAATTGGTGTTTTTAAGAAAAATCCTAATTAGTAATTTTAATGTTGTTTTTTTATTGTTATATAACTATCAAGCGAATTTTCTTTTTAATTTCAAAATGTCACCCTGGAGAATGTAATAGTAGAATTTTAATAATGGTAACAACTGGACCTAAATTTTTAAATTCCAAAAGTAGAGGACTATATTCCTGAAAATAAAAATAGTGGATTAAATTATAAATGTACAAAATGTATAGGGCCTTGGAGAATATTTTAACATTTAATTTTTTACTCTATAATTCGATATAAACAAATAATCAACCCAACGTGAAGCGTAAGCTAGGAACTATACTAGTTTATCTCTATTACCAAGTTGACCTTTTGAGACATCAAACTCTGCCACAAATGCATTGAATTTTGACATTGTGTCAAGTGACCTAGGCCCTTCTAGCTATTAATGTAAGATTTTCAAGATCATGATATTATGCAAAATAAAACCTAATATTGCATAATTAATAATTCTTGGATCTTTAGAATGATATGATTTTCACAAATATTTACCTGGTGTGAAATTGGAGTTGGCTGTTGGATTTGACAAAAAGGAATACCCCCGACAAATTGATTTCTCCCTCTTAACCTTTTCCCTTATGTTACACTAACCCTAAGTGATGGAGGCTATAATTTTACTATAAGTTTTGTGTGTAATCCTAATAGATAGAGGAGGATCAATTTATAATGATCAACCCTTAATCTAGTACATCCATCAAGTAACCAAACAAATGAATAGGATTTAACTTTTATTAATGTAAAGGGTAAACTACACCTAAGGTTACTAAATTATTAGTAAGTTTACATTTTGGTCACTCAACTTCAAAATGTTACAAAATGGTCACTGAACTATTCAAAAGTTCTCATTTAAGTCACCGAACTATTCAAAAGTTTTTATTTAAGTCACTAGGTTATTAAGTTTTTTTTTTAAGTTTGGCTAGCGAGCTCCAAACGATGATTCAATAATTGCGATATGGTGGATCAGTACCCATCAATGAGTAGATGAACATACCTTAGATCCAAGTTAATCTAATGGTCAGTGTCAAAGATTAGATAAGAGAGTTGTTTGAATTTTGGTTCACAGATTTGTGGAATTCAAAGTTGTTTCATGAAAAAACTTAACCATAGAAGAGAAGAGGAATGAGAGCTTTTGATTGGAGTAGACAGTGCAAACAAAGAAGGCCATAATGCAACGATTTTGACAATCCAATGACTTAAATGAAAACTTTCGTATAGTTTAGTGACCATTTTGTAACTTTTTAAAGTTTAGTGACTAAAACGTAAACTTATTAATAATTTAGTGATCTTAGATGTAATTTACCCAAAAGCTAATAACTTAATCATTTTAAGTTGGCCCCTTGATTTTCAACTTAGCCTTACAATTAATAATCACACTTCTAACCTTAAAAAATAAATAGTAATTACAGTTCTCGGCTCTGGGCACATAGCTCTTTATGAATGTTCCTTCGATTTCACCTCCTTTTGGTACCCATCGAAGATTATAGGATGGAAAGCATAATGTGAAACGTACACTTAGTTGTTGTGGTTACAATTTCGCCCTAGGAAAATTTACACTCATAGGCCCATAGAAAGATGAGTGTTGTATATCAAGTAGGATCTGAACAATTTGTAGGTAGTAATCTCACATGTGAGGCAAATCTTCCAAAACTTTTGTAATCATCTTAAGTGCAATGCTAACCCAGATAGTTCAATCCTTAAAAAATATATATATTCTCTCCATGCTATATATGATTGAGATTGTATATATGCTTTCTTTTCTGAATGATCAAAGATCACAAGATGAGAAGAAGATTTTTTTTTTTAATTCAAAATTTTAAAAATGTTTTTATTTTTTATTTTTATAATTTATGTATTCTTTTTTTATTTTCTTTTAAGTTCTTTATAATTTTTTGAAATTTTTATTTTTCTTTTGAGTTTTTTTTAGAGTCAATACCAAATTAATCAAATGTGTAAATGTTGAGAGCTAGAATCAAGACTAAATTGATAAAATATGTAAATGTTGAAGGCTAAATTTTTTTATTATGCTAATTAAAAAAAGACCACATCATCTTTCCATTAATGATTTGACAGCGAAGTGACCAAAAAATTTAACATTAATAATGTTAGTATGAAATTGAAAATTTTGAACTTGGGTGGTCAAAACAAAAATATGTTAATACTTAGGTGCCCAATAGTGTAGCTTACCCTTTAATAATTAAATGGGAATTTGTCTAATTTATAATAAAAATTGATAAATTTAAAAATAATTGAGATAATAAAATAATATTTTAAAAGTAATAAAAAATAGTAAACAATTGATAGTAAAATACTAACTAATTGGATAAAATAAATAAATAAAACAAAAAAAATTAATTTATAAAAAAATCTACCATAAAATAATTTACATCATTGACAATTATAATATCTTTTTTCAAATAATTATTACATTATAATTATACTTAATATTCACATAATACTATTTGTTTGTTGATATGTTCATTTAAATCATTAAAGAAACAAAATCATAAAACAAATCTTTTAATTAACATTAATAAACAAAATTAATGACAATTCTAAGTTTATTATTAACATCAGTAAATTTATCAAATAATTTTTCCGCTACATTTGAAATGGTATTTTTTTTCCTTATATCAAGATTTTTATCAAAATGTTCATTAAACATCATAACTTGAAATTCAAAAACTACATTATAAAAATAATTTAGATCAATATGGAGAGCAATTGCAAAATTTTGACCTTTTTTGAAAAAAAAAATCTATGTTGGACCATTAGTTTAGGAACAAAGGTTCGATGTTGGGAAGATGCTTGGGTTCCAAAAGTAGAGCCGTTGATTTCCCTTGTTCCGAATATGGATAGACCAACAACTGATTGTAAACTTAGGGATATGGTTACAGATGATGGAGCATGGAATCTAGAGGCATTTCAGAATAGACTGCCAAAGGAAATCGTTCGAAAAATTGTAAACATACCTCCCCCACATCCTCTCGGGGGCTTAACAAAATCTTTTGGACTCAAACATCAAACGGGGATTTTCGATTAAGAGTGCATATCAAATGATGAAAGGAAAGATGTGGAATGTGCGGGATTATAGATGGAAAGTCATTTGGAAGTACTAGGTCCACATCGAGTTCGCTTCTTCTTATGGCTTGTACGCAAACAACGATTGCTTACTAATTTGGAATGTGTACGAAGAGGTATTGGTCAAAATACAGCATGCCTAGTATGCCATCATGAAACAGAAAATATTCTGCACGTCCTTCAAGATTGCCCGGCGACTAAAGAGGTGTGGGCGTACTTCGTTCCAAGAAACTGCCAATCCCAATTATTTTCGACTTCTCTCTTAGACTGCGTGAGGATAAATTTGAGGAACTCAGGGTCATTGTTGAGGAATGGGGCTCCTTGGCTTACGCTTTTTAGACTGTTAGCTTGACTCATATGGAAAAATAGGAATCTCTTTATTTTCCAAGGGTCATCTTGGAGTTGTTTGAAAACTATTAAAATGCAAAGTAATACAATATAGTATGAATCCATCTAGAGATTGTAATGTAGAATATGAGCATCTTTTAGGAAATAGTAGGAATGGCAGGGTAATGGATAGTTAAGAATTAGGTATTTAGTTAGTTAGGTTTTTTTCACCAAAAAATAATAATAATTTAGATAAAAAGTAAATTTTAATTATAAAATATCATAATATTACCAGGTCATTGATTGAAATGATCTGCACTTGTCATCCAAATATGACTCAGCAATTTCATTTGCAAAGAACCATGCTTTAATATTTTATTGCATTTGAGATATATCAACAATAAGATTAATATAAGTAATTATTAGTTGATGGGCGTAATATTTTAAAACACAATAATAAAATATTTATAATATTAAATCAATTAAATGGTATCGTGGTCATTGTTGATTTACTTTTTTTTTATAATGGATTTTATTTTACTTTTTTCTTATGATGAAAATAAAATCCATTAAATAATACAAAAAGATTTTTTTAGTAACTTTGTTTGATTAATACATTTTTTTAAATAAACTAACACAGCTACTTAGAATGCTAAAACTTAGTTTAATTACTATATAATTGTAACATTGATTAAGTTATAATAAAGTATAATTTAATATGGATTTAAAATCTAGTCAAATGATAATAAATGAAAACATTATTAATAAAATAAAATATTTATAGATATTTTCATTTTATGTCCTATTAGTCGGTCTACCAATTTAAAAAATTATGTAAAATAACTAATACTAAATTTTAACCGAACGATTTTTAGATCTTAATTTCTCATAGATATATGCTATTTGCCAAATTAAGATTTGTATTCAATCAAAATTATTATTTATTAATATAAAACCCCTTTAGTTTGTAAGATGTAAAATTTATCATTTCTTGAGTTTGAAAGTAGAAATTAGGAATAAATAAATAAAACTATAATCATAAGCAGTATTATAGCAAGAGTTAATATTATTTTTTTTATAACATTAATGTCATGCATTCAATTTCCATTAATTATAAGGAAAATCATTCTATTCAAAACAAAATATATTTAAAGTTAAAGATATATTTATTTAATTAAAATATTTAATTATAAAAAGAACATTTTTTTTAGTTTATTCAATTAAAATCAATAACTTTATAGATTTAAAACTTCAAGTAGAAATTTTGGAAGATATCACTATATTAATTTCATAATATATTTTGTTAATAATTAATGAATACGGTATTAAAAAATTATCGTATCTCCTTTTTTAAAAATATTTATTTCTTAATATTTTACTTTACTTGTTTACCCCACGACTATACTTAAATAAAAGAAAAACTCTACTGACAATATACCAAATATTTATTTCATGAAGATTAAAAAAAAACACTCTGTTATGTAACTTATGCCAAACAAAAATTATATAATATAATAATAGGAACATTAAAAAGAGAATTAAAATTTAATAAAATAAATGCACAATTATGGAATATTACACTGAGATAACATTGAAAAAAATGAACTAACATAAACCAACTTGATTGGACAAATATTAAAAGCCTATTTAAGTCTGCATGATTTGGGAAGCTTTCTAATTAAGAAGAAAACGGCAGCCAAGGGATTCAACAAGAAAAACTACACAAATTTATTGAAAAATTTCTAAGTATTTTAGGACACATGTATACAAAAATAGAGAGTTGTCTATTTTACAACGCGACCAGCAGAATCTTTGCCAATACCAGGAGATGTGTCTTCTTTCTTTTTCTTTTTTTTAATCTTACTGGCTTTTTTGCCCAACTTGAACTGGCCTTTGGATTGGATTAGATTAAAACCCCCAGCCTGAAATTCTTAAAAATAAAAAGAAACAATAACATAAAAAAACCATAACGGGCAGTTATCAACATTTACCACTTTGCCAGCTGCCCCCTGGACAGGAACAAACTTAGCATCAACCCGTGAACAGACATTGTATCCCAAAAAAAGATTCATACCACTGAGCAGTAGAGAAACATCGTATAGCGAACAATGGAGCTACAGAGCAGTATAGAGATTTTATAGCAAAAACCTAATTCATACGAGATTGGAGCATTACTACTCACAGAGAAAGATGTAGGGCATCACTATTGGAACATTCGGAGAAAGTTATTGGCATAAGCCATCGGTTTGACATCAGGGTGAGGCTGTGCAGCAAATCAGACATCGAAGCACGTCAGTCAAAGCTTTCATTCACGGTCTTTTTCTAGTAGGAAAACAATAGGTAAACAATAATAAAAGCAACACAAATTACTAACCACAGCTGAGAATGTAACAATATTTGGCTTTAAATCAGGGGCTTCGAACCGAATAAATGCACCCTTGTTACCCATCTGAAACAAACCGTCCAATGACTTGTATTAGACTATAAAATATTATATAAATACAACTTCCAACCTAATAATTCTGTTTCAACTTCAAACAGAATGATCAAAAGAAAGACCTAAAGGATAGTAAGTGTTGGAGGAGAGCACAGGTGAGGAGGCAGTGGAGTTGGAAAAGGCCAAATCTCATACAAAATTCTAACATTAAATTTTCTATAACAAATTATACTACTCTTAAAAGTAATATCCTATTGCTTCGACTCTTTATTTTAATTCAAATACCCATATCCGACACATCCAAACATTGGTATGAGATTATAACCCACCCAAGTCTCCCCAAATACAAGAAAAAGCTTTAAGAATATGGACATACCCACGTCATACACTCACACCCAATCCGAGTAACTTCAGTAACATAACCAAAATACTAGTGGAAACTTGATGTTCCACACACTATGCCTGAAACTATTTAATATTGCAGTGTGCTTGAAAATGACAGTAAACTACAGAATAAAATGGAGGAACTCATGAACTGGAGGACACACACATATTGCACTTGTGAAAGACCACATGCCTGAAACCATTCAATATTGCAGTGTACTTCAAAATGACCATAAAATGAAGAAACATGTGCACCGGACAACAAAGACACATTGCATTTGACAATGACTATGATGCAGGTTTCAAAGAACAGAAGCATACACATGCAGCTATCCCCAACCAATAAACCCAGACTGATAAGCTTCATACTTCCACCTCAATTGCTTTTCAATATTTGACCATAATCTGCCATTATCTTTCTGGTTCTCTAAAACAACTTGATCCAAGATTAAGAGAGGTACAAAAAGATGATGCAACTTATTATAGCAAACAATTGATACTAACTTGCTAATGATAAACAGTTAAATTAATCTAAAAACCAATTTTGCAATATGACAGACACAAGCAACTTTTTATGTACATTAATATCCATATGAGATTATTACACAAGACCAGAGGATAAAATTATGAAGTAGAAATTTGAGATTCAATTACCTGATCACAGTAATTTGGTGCAGAGAAAACAGTAATAAGTTTACCATCATGCTCAATCTCATAACCTTCATCTTTTACTTCATGAGATCGCACTACTAAATCTGCCAATTAAGCATAATATCACCAACATCAATTTCTTTCTTTCTCCCCCCTCACCTTTTCACTATAAAATAAAATAATATAAAACACATACACGCACACACAAACTATCAGATAAATACCTAGATTATTATCCTGCAAAAATCTCCTTGTCACATCTGCACCAAAAGAAAGACCCACTCCCCTCTTGCTGGGCCCTCGTCCTGGGTAAGGTTGTGGATCACTCCAAAGCAATTCACACATCAACCCTGACAAAATCAGCAAAGAACCATGAGACATAGAGTCAAAAGCGTAGTATTATTATTTAACACTACCTTTTTGCTCCTAAACTTGTTTCAACTTCTTCATACATAGCAATTTTAGATGACTGCTTTTTCATTTGCATTTTACATGTGAATTGGATTATTTATCAAGTATTATACTGATTACAAATGACAAAGTTACATATTAAAAATCATTATTTAGGTAGACTACACAGTAATAAAGTAAAATCATAATTTAATCCTAAAAAACTATTAGAAATAGAGAGCCAAAGTAATACGGAGTTTTAACCTTAACAAAAGTTTCATTCCCATTCAATTCAATCTAGAAGAAGAAAAATTTTCTCTCACTAAATTTTACTAGAATATTTTTTCTAAAGGTAGAAAGGATATCTAAGCTTAAAAAGGGCATCATAGTCTTCAAAAAAATTTCAGACCTCCTATGTCACAATTTTTATATTATATAGATAAAAATTTGGATTGTAGTGGAGAAACATCCATATCCAAACTAAAAAAGTGGATGAACAAATAAATGTTGACAACATAGTTGCAAAACTTTACCAGAAGAAAAATCAATAGTCAACGCATAATATATGAACTAGTACCAAGCATAACAGAATCTTCAGAAGTAAAGGAAAAACACAGTTTTCCAGTTTACCTTCCTCAGGAGGCTCACAAAATCGATCTATTGCTCTAATGTCAGAGAGTTTCACCCCATCAACACTGAAAAGGCCTCCATGAACGACAAAGACCTTCTGATTTATTACATGAGCCAAAGGCAAATAACAGAATACTTCCGCAAAGAGTTCCACAAATGTCTCACTCAGCTTGGACCTGACCTCACCCTCAAAACCGTAGATTTTGTTCATGCTCTTACTCTCATGATTCCCTCTAGCAAGGTAAATAGCTGAAAATTCCCAAGTTAGATGTAAAAAAAGTTAAACCAAGATTATATATATCATACTAATAGGTAACAAGTCCCGAAGATCAGTTTAGAGATCTTCCAATCAAGACCATCAATTTAGGGAGTGCCCTATCAAGAAGATTGATATAGGAGTCTCCGATCAAGATCATGAAGATCAATTTAGATAGAGATAACCTAAAAGAAGTGTTCAATAAAGCACCTTAATACTCCAATGACAATTTGGTTTAAGCACAAAAAAGAGAAAAGATGCATCTAAAATATTAGAAATTATCTGCAAAGGGACAAGGGGAGAGAAACAGGAAAAAAGGACCATGCAATTCATGTAAAGGCCAAGGAGGAAATGTGAGGCAGAGAATGACAGAAGTAGAGTTCACCTGATGGACACATGCACTTGAATGCAAATAGTGTGAGGATGACCTCCACAGAGAAAGATCCTCTATCAACAAAGTCACCATTAAAGAGATATGGATTCTCTTCAGAAGGGAGACCATTAAGCTCAAAAATATTTATCAGATCGTAGAACTACAAGAAAATGGAACAATAACACTTTAATAAACAAAAGCAACTAAAAGAAAGCAAAAGCATAAGCAATAAAATGAAGCATAGTAATTATTCCACAATGTTAGCTATATTATCATAGCTGTAAAATTTAGTTACTCAAGAAAGCATGATAGCTACCTGCATCTAACATTAATGGATGGCGACATTATATGCATCACCAAGTCTTAAAGTGCACTAAGTCCACTTTAGACTCTGTTAATTACCTTATTTGGCAAAAGCATATGAATCATGTGCAGTTGCTAGAGTTAGAGCTTTGATAATGATTACCAAGGCGTGAAATTACCTGACCATGCACGTCACCGCACACAGTTAAAAGACTGCCATCAGGAACATTAATATCTACAAGAGAGGGCAGAGCCTGCAACATTTCTCTCATTTGCAAGACAATCTGGAATGCATATCTGTACCAATAATATTATTTAGCAAAAAAGCTAGTAATATAGCAAGAACAGAATCCATAACTGCATTTACTAAACAAACCTTTTATGCAAACACTTTTGGTTCTTGAAGTCATCCATCATTTTCTTAACAAAGTCCAAAGTAACAACATCTCCCTCTATTTTTGCGCCTAAATATTGTGGCTCCACCTCTTTAACAAAAAAAAATAGCAATGTCATTAATGCACAAAAGACATTTATTTTTAAGATACTTTCAACAATTCAAGAGAGCAAGCTAAAATATTCAGTGCTTTCAAAACTGATGAGCAATTTACTTTCAAAGTTTTACAGAATGCTTTATCTGTATTTATATGAATGCTAATCAGTATAAGTTAAAAGCTTATATGCAGCTTACATATTAGAAAGTAAATGATAATGCATTAACCTCTTTCTGATGCAAGAATGAATTGCTACATTAAACTCCAAATTCTTTCAACATAAACCCATTCTATACACACTGTAAAAAGTAAATAGAATACTTACTCTCTCAGACATATGTACTGCACTTAGACATCCTCAAAGTCCTAAAATTGATCTTTTGATAATTGAGCATGTCATAGTTTTGAAAGCTTACAATTGTTCAAATTCCGTATTCAATTTATAATTTTTTTCAAGATCAATAACTATTCCCTATTACATTATAGAACTTATGCAACAATAGTCAGGAACAATATAGAAATAAACTAGCAGACAAGCCCCTTGCTAGATAAATGAACAACTCGGAATCAAATCCCATGTTCATTATGGGCTAAGGTTTTCAAATATAATCTACTATCACATCATCCAGCCACTGGTTCAGAGTTAAAACGAGGGAGAGATAAGAAGCAAAACTAAACAGAACATTTAATACTGTTATTGAGCTTAGTCTTTAAGCAAATTGGTGTCAGAACTTCTTGCCTAAACTAAACACTAAAGTAGAAAAAAAATCAGCACAGATATTATTCTGTAAAATATTACAGATGTAATAAATGGAAACATCCACTGCCAACCAGTCAGTATGTTACTAACATTTACGTACATTTTCACAGGGAAGAAAACCAGAAAAGTATTCCCAATTTCCCGTGCTTCAATGATTGCATCAAGGAATTCTAAGTAGTTGCACAAGATTTTTAATCTCTCCCTTCTGCCTTATGAAAATACAGGATAGCCGGTACCTTTTCAATTAATATTCTTTCTAAGTTCCTAGTGGAAATGTATCATCTTTTTAGTGAATTCGCCATCTTACTTCTGCAGATTGATTATTTAAACATGTGAGATTGACTTGTTCAGTACTTCAACATTTTACTTTGAGCTCAAACTATCAGATCTAAGTCAAGCATTTAACTCTTAAGTAAAGACACCACTACCAGTGGATTCACCCCACCACCATGTCCCTAGAACCACTAGCACTACTGCTTCCACACTTATGGCAACTGCTGCCCCACCATTTGTGACTAGCGCTGCCACAAATGCCACTGAAGCTGGGCGCACATGGAAAGTGAAATGGGACCTGTCCCTATCATGATGCAATATGTTAATATAAATGTTGATTAACAATATGGCAAGTTCCTCCACACACAAAAAGGACTTATCATTAAAGAAAAAATAACTAATCATATATAACTTGATATCATCACAAGATAACTCTCCCATGACTAATTTCCTTCCCTGTACATTACCAAAACATAAATCACACAAGTACAACCTAAAGTAGTAAATCAGGAAAACTATGATACTTGGAGAGTGATGATCATAAATTTCAAGAGGATTCAACTCAATGCCATATTTTATCAATGTGACCAAAAGACCACAATTTCATATAATAATAAAAAAATCAGCCTTGATACAACAAAACATTATCAAATATTTAAAACCCATTTCGCTTATCCATAAACAGATAATAAGGCTAGCAATGAAAGTTATATGAATTAACAGCTTTTGCAGTACAGTTACCTTTTACTATCTCAATTTTCCCACAATATATAACACATACCAGATGTATATAACATAGTGAATCAATCACCAAGATGATGACATGTTCCAGACTGAACAACATAAATAGTATTAGGTCACAAGCTGCATTGAAAAAATTTTAACTGCACTAACTGTTAGGCAATTCATTGCTTTATTTGTAAAGAACACTTCTTAGTTTCTCCCTAGGAAATATGATGTTGCAATAAGAGGATAAAAAGTAAAGTGATAACATCAGAAGGCACTGAAACTTAGCAAAAAAAAAGAGCTTAACTGCACATTATCTCACAAATTATACCAACAAATGACACAGAAAGATTCACAATTATTCCTAAATGATATTTTTCATTTCAAACAAACCAGGTTCCTTTTTTCTTAGAAGAAAAGAGAAACATACTATATGCCTCCTGCCCGTAGATATTTTGACATCCTATTAAAATTTTCAATCACCCATAGATGCAAACAAGAAATAGCAACTCTAATGAATATCATATTAATGTGGAAGACCATTTCTAGAAGACAAAAAAAACGTAAAGTTCGGAAATAAATGGTAGAAATAATGGGAAGAAGAAAATACTGATGGTGCGGTAATCTATGGAGTCAGCTACAGAACGCCTCTCCGACTCGGGTACAGAAATCGCTTCTTCAAATTTTAATTTCATTACCGCTTTCTCACACTCCTTTAATTTCTTGGTAGCATCAGGATCATTGGGACAAATCCTTTTGACCTGATTACAGAGGGAGGAAAATATATTTCAGACATCACAAACCATATGTCACATGTTAATGTAGAGCAATTATATGAATTTCATGGGAGAGGAAAAATAAGGCATCAACAATAGATGCAAAGTAAGCAAGGGGAATAAAGACAGAATAGAATCTATGGAAATAGGCATCACTAGCAAGAACCCTCCTCCAGGTCCTTAAATGAAATCAGCCAAAAAACCATATGTAACTTCTCTAGGCATAAATTTCACTAGAACAATCTTAGACGGGATGATGTAAGAAAGGTGGATCAATCTGCAATGAGTATTAATTGCAAAGGAACATGGCAGTATATCTCAGGTAAAACAAGAAATAACATCATAAGGCTTTCTCACTCAAAAGCAAATGTATGCATACATGCAGCTCATAAAATAGAGAACATGATAAGACTGGTAAAGTTACTCAAATCTAGAGTTACCAAGCACATCTCACCACCCCATTCAATCTCTAACACTAGACCAATCTTAGACAGGATGATGTAAGAAAGGTGGATCCATCTGCAATGAGTGTATTAATTGCATAGGAACATTGCAGTATATCTCAGGTAAAACAAGAAATAACTTCATAAGGTTTTCTCACTCAAAAGCAAATGTATGAATACATGCAACTCATAAAATAGAAAACATAATAAGACTGGTGAAGTTATCTCAAATCTAGAGTTACCAAGCACATCTCACCACCCCATACAATCTCTAATACTAGAAGGAGAAATAACTTGTTAATCTCGTCTTAAACAGAAAAAACATTCTACAACAAGCCCTAGGTGTAAAAAGGAAAAGAAAAAGAAAGAGAGTTTCTAATAAAATTAAAATTATTTATTAGAAGGGCAAAAACCTGCTACAATTATTAATGAATTAAAAAACATGTAAAAAAGATTCATGAGAAATAATTACAGACAATAGCAACCTCTGAATGAAAGAAGTTAAACAAAGACAATGAAACAAACATCTTTTTGAAATATTACAACCCCAGCACCTGTTGAAAATCCTTTAGTGCTTCCTTAAACTTCCCCATGGCAAGATAAGCTGCGCCTCGTCTGTAATAACCCTGTAAGTTAGAGAACCATCAGAACAAGAACAAAAATATATACTGCATAAGAGGCTGAATCACTTCAGTAGATAAAGCATGCCTTTGAATATTTAGGATCCACTTCAATTGCCTTAGTAGCATCCTGTATGGCACTACCATACTCTTCCAATTTGGTGTGAGCAAGTGAGCGATTGGCCCAGTACACTGCATTCTGACTATTTAGCTCTATCGCCTGTGTGTACAAGTCAATAGCCTGACCATATCTGTGTGCTGAATAAAAGAAAATCGAGAGCTTCAGCACAATTGAACACAACGAAATTGCAAACATCACTATCATAATCCTCATACATGCATTTGACTATCTACAGTCTGCACTTTCTCTATGCAGAATCAAACACTTTAACCCAATCACTATTCGACAAAACAAAATCAATATCTGTGATACTGAGATTTACATGCTCATTACATTGGTACCTTTAAATGCTTCATTAGCTTGGTTTTTGATTTCTTCAGCTCGTGAGACTTCAGAACCTTCATTTTCCATACTGGGCATAACCTTTTTATCAACTTGGTTAAATCAAGTTAAAATGTTAGTGAAAAGCTTATTTTCTTCTCACAAACCTCTGCATCATCCACAACAACATTAAACAAACAACACATTAGCAAGACGACAATGCTTGCATCTTCTGAAACAAGAGCATCCTATGTAGTAACAAACATCCATAACAAAAGTATCAGAAAAACTTCGAAAATAACAATACCTAAAACACACTTAAGAAATAACAAATCTAAAATTATCATCAAAATTTTAATAAAACAAAATAACATGCACATACAACTGGAAAAAAAAGCTAATACAACTTGAAGAAATTATTCATATCTTCTATGCTAGGATATTCAAAACTTCATATTGAAAGACAGAAATTTCAAGCATAAGCGAACAATCAAAAGCAAAATAGAAATAAAAGTTAAGAGTTGTAGGGTTAGCGAAGAATTGAGGGAGACCTAAGTGTAGATTCAGGAGGAAGAAGGAAGGTTACCTGGAAAATAGAAGATAAAAAAAAAATCAGCTGTAGTTGAGCTTTGACTGTCGAGCGAGAGAAAATGGAGTTTTTATTAGTTTGGCTGAAAGGGAAACCCTAGATAAAACCAGAACAACTTGTATTTTCTTTTTCCAACCTATTTTTTATTTATTATATTTTATTGTATTTCTATTTATGGATTGATTTGATTGTCAAATAAATTTTGTTTTCCCTGCGGAGAGAAATCAGGAAACTTCTATTCACTGCGCATGGTAAAAAATTTTATTAATATCTTTTTTGCTAAGAATGAATTGTATAGAAAGCACGGGAGTTCTATCATGACTTGTTAAATTACTTAATTTTTGAAAATTTGTTCTAGGTTTTAAGTAACACTTTTTAGCTTTGTTTAACATGTGTTTATGTAAAAGAAGAGTGTTGTATTAAATAACGTTCTGGTTTAAACTCCCAACGTCATAAATTATTACAGCTAGCTTAAGTATGAATCCTTTAGCAAACTTGTTAAATTTAACTCAAGCTTTTAGGTTCAATTGTCGTATACTTTACATAATTTTGTATAAATTGTGAAAAAGTAGAATAAATTTATTTACAGTCATACAATGGCAAGAATAAAGCAAAAATGCGTAGTCACTCTCGAACTTTCTAATGAAGAAGTAGTGTTATGATTGGATGTAATTAAAGTTGAGGCCATTTCTTATTTCTAGACCTTATACACAGTTGATGGACCCCATCTTTGTCAGTTTCCTCTTTATGGACATTTTTCGAAGCTTACTAGCCTATAATTGGGATGCTAGAGTCCAATATTTCTTCTGACGAAATTTAGTTGGCTCTTTTTAAAATGGCACCCCTAAAGGCTCTTAATTAGATGGATTCCACTCTAAATCTTTCCAGTCACAATGGCCAGTTACTGTTAGGTCAATCTATCAGGTTGTTAAAGACGTGTTTAGTAGTTAAACAATTGTTCCTTTATTGAATAAAACCTTGTTGGTTTTGATCTCAAAAATTAATAGTTCAAAGGTTCTATCTCTTTTTCACCCCATTAGTCTATGTTTGATGGTTTACTAGATTATTACAAGGGTCATTGTTAATAGGTTGAAGTCTACTATGTTACTCATATTGCCCTAAATTAGACGAGCTTTGTAGCTGCCTACAACATTACAGACAATATTCTTTATGCAAAAGGTTATTCACTCGATACGCACTAGTAAAGGGAGAGCAAGATGGATTGTTATCAAAATTGATCTGAAGAAAGCTTATGATTGTATCATTTGGGAATTTATAAAATATACACTAGTTGAGGTTGGTTTTCCAATAGGGTCAATTCGTGCCATCTCACACTGCATTTTGTCCTCATTGATGCAGATGATTTAATGTTCTTTTATAAGCTAACTTGGAGAAGACAGATCTTTTGAAATACGCCATTAATCAATTTTGTTATTATTCGAGACATCAAGTCAACAACCAAAAGGCGAAGGTTTTTTTCCCTCAATGAACTATCTACCTTAACTAGTACTCACTTAGGGTACCAACAAATCTCGAATTTGGGCTTCTACCTTGGCTTTTCCCTCTTTCATGATTGATTGAGAAAAAAGACATAATAATTTGTGATTGATAAAGTCTATAATGGCCTTAATGTATGGGACTCTAAGACTTTGTCAATGGCATGTATAGTTACACTTGCCAAGTTGGTCTTTATGCTAGTGTCAAACTATTTCATGCAATCAACACTTATTCCTAGTGGGTTCTATGTGAAAATAGAGAAAACAGTTATAAATTTTATCTGGGGCCCTACGAATGGTTTAAGGAAGGTTACTCTTATTAAATGGTTGGATTGTTGTCAACCCCCTCAAGTGAAGATCTTACGCTTTGAAATTTAAATATGCAAAATGGTTTCTTCTTTCTCAAATTGGGCTTCTATTAACTCTCGAAGCCAAATGATTTCTAGGTCTGGATGACGAGGTACAAATTGGGGGATGGATGTTGAAGTCAATAGATTGAAGGTAGTGCTCTTTTGTTTGGAAAATATTGTAAAAATCCGATTAAGAAAACAATTATTTTGGTTACAACGTAAATTTAATTTTTTTTCTTAAATCGAGTTTATTGTGTTATTTATAGCAATAAACCTAAATCGAGATATACGTATGCTTTGTACGATGTGGACTAAAGTTGATATTGACTTTCAACTAAACAACCTTATCCAATTCACGGAATAAAAATAATTTATTTACTTTCAATGGGAAAGTAAATTCTATCTATAAATTGGTAATTATTCAATATTCCCAGAAAATAAAATTTATTCTTTGTAAATAAATTACTACAACTTTCTGAAAAAATAATGACGTTTACGAAGTGTGTAATTAGGTCAATCGATGATTTCTACTTATAGAGAGAAGTACACGAGTTATGCTTGAATAAGTCCTGATTAAATAATATTATTTTAATAGAAAATACAATCCTACTCTAAGTAAAGTAGAGGGGGCAGCGACATGCCCTTATATATTACTAAGGTTGTCGCCTCTCATATGTTACATGAGGCTTAGTTTGAGTCTCTCATGTATTGAGTCCAATTATATGTGTTTCTTGTAACATCCCTTACCCGGTTCGATCGCCGGACCCGAGCAATAGGAT
Organism: Gossypium hirsutum; assembly: GCF_007990345.1. Classification (NCBI taxonomy): domain Eukaryota; kingdom Viridiplantae; phylum Streptophyta; class Magnoliopsida; order Malvales; family Malvaceae; genus Gossypium; species Gossypium hirsutum. Next base: position 11,416,000 of record NC_053446.1, on the reverse strand, counting down.
GTTACGAACAAATACCAAACAATTACATATAATTATAGCTCAAAAACTCAACTAAATATCATTCCATCAGTTAAATCAATTTTGGGTTAATATCGAGCTTACAAAAAACTTTAAACCAACCTGACAAAAGACATGGATTAAATTGAAATTAAAATGAAAAGATGGTAAAAATTTGCAAACAGAGGCCACACAACCGTGTCCCCTGACTGTGTGGGATGAGACACACGACTGTGTGGGTAAGCCATGTAACAACTTGATGTTGTGTGGGCCAAAAGTGCAAATAATCACAAATAAGTCACACTACCGTGTTGCCAGGCTATGTAACTCTCTGTGCCTGTGTGCAACAAAAATCAACCAAAACCTACAAGCCACATAGCCATGTTGTAAGTCGTGTAAGGCACACAGCCGTGTGCCAGGACATGTGTACCTGGAAAGCACCTTTCAAAACAAGTTATTCAACCTTAAATCACCTATGCCACAAGCTACCATTTAAACCACATCTCAACCAATTCAAATGCATCCAAATCAACCAAAATCATCATTTATATCGACCATCCTAAGTGCCTAATCAATATGCCACAATTGGCATCTCAATCAACAATTTAAAATCAACCAAAAGACCACATACATGCCAACCCATTAAGCCTTGAATGTCACTTTCACTATCATCTAATCGAGCACCAAATAGCCATTCAAACAATCTCATGTTTAAGTATCAAGCTTACCAAATCATTTCAAATATACCTAAACTTATAACTAATCTTTGTACACCTATTTTCTAGTATATAATTTAGACACCATCAAAGCAAACAAATATATAAGTCAAACTTCTCATCAAGATATCATCTTCATGACTGATGTCATCATACGCATATTTACATAAACATAACCTTAAAATGTCAAACTCACTTTAGATATAACATTTGCACAAGCTTAAGATTTCTTAGGTACATGCCACACATAACCAAGCCTTAATATGGTCAAAAGACTATCGATCCAATATCGGGATAGTGTGAGCTTCGAACGATTCGCTTGACTTGTTTCGCAAGTTGACAATCTATGTAACGCCCTAATTTATTTAACTTTATTTCTGTGGATTCTGTCATAAATGAGTATCTGCTTCAGTGGTTAAGTGTTTTGGGTGTGTGTTTGAGGTCTTAGGTTCAAGTCTCACTTTTGGAAAATATGTTATTTTTGGTCTTAGCCTTATCCTTTTTAGGTGGGCTTATGTTATATTCTTGGTAAACTCATATTAGAATGAGCTTGTTGGTTCGAGTGGTAAGGTGTTAGCTTGCCCTGAGGTTTCGTGTTTGAATCCCTGTGTGAGTGTAGATGATAATTTTTGTTTTGGTTGGCTGATAAGAGGTTTGGTGGGACTGAAAGTTTGTGGTAGTTGAATGAGGTTAGTGGGTAAGATTCTATGGGATTGTGGTTGGTTAGTGGGAAGTTGGGTTGCTAGTAGGATTTTATTTTTGGAATTAAACAATTTTTATTTTTTTTCCCAAAAATATTTCTCCCCTTGTTTTGAAGTTTTTTTCTCTTTTCTTCTTTCTCTCTTCTGACGTTTTTCCCTTTCTCTATAAAACCTCTTTTCTTCTTCTTTTGATTCAGTTCGCGAATCATCCGTTCAATCGTTGCAACTTGGATTTTCGGGTTCTTCAATCGGCTTGGTAAGTAGAGCTTCGCTTATCTTTAACTATTAGTATTTTGGGATGCTAGCAATGTTATTTTGTAGCCTTTAATTAGTGGGTCTTGCATTTAGGAGAAGTTTGTGAAGCAGGGAATTACGCTCAACGGCCTAATCCGTGATAGTGGTGGTTGTCATCGGCGGTAAGTTTGTGGGTGTTGTTTGAATTTTTGTTATGGATTCATAAATTAGTTGCTGAAATGGTGTTTGGTATACTATTTTTATGTAACAGCCCGATTTTGGGTCTAGTCGGAACAGTGGTTTCGGGACCACAAATCCGACGAGGAAAAATGAAATGGCCTAAATTTTCAGGGGTGTCGGAACGGTGATTCGAGATCACTAAATCCTACAAATGAGTAGAAAATATTATTAATTTTGTGAGTATAAGTTAAATGTGATGTTAAGAAAAATTTTGAAATAGTGAATAGTGCACTAGAAATAAATATTAAAATAATTAGAAAAAAACAAGGTATCGAGACCTCAGAGATTTCAAACCGAGCCATAAATATTTTTATAAATATTTATGGAGTGTTAAAAAGTTATTATTAAAGTTTCGTTAAGAAATTTTAAAGTTCCGATAATTAATTGAATAAAAAGGACTAAATTGTAACAAATGCAAAATTATGGGAAATGGATAAATAGCTTAAATGATAAAAGGAAGAGGGCTTAAAAGGCAAATAGACCCAATGTCTATTTGGGCTGGACAGAAAAGGCATGAAATCAGTAAGAAAGTAAGGAGAATTAAGGGCAAAATTGGAATATTGCAAAATTACTTAATAAAGCTAGGATCCAAGTGTAATTATCTAGATTTCTCTTTATTTTTCTGCATTCTCATCAGCAAAATCACCATAGAAGGGTTTTCTTAAGCTGGTTTTTCATATTTTTACTACAACTAAGTTCAATTCTTGATTATTTCTTGAAATTTTTGTGTTTTTGTGAGTTTTACAACTAGGCCCACTTGTTGAATTCATTAGTTTTTGATTCTATGAAAGAAGTTGAAAGTTGCTATGAATATGTGCTGGAAGTATATGATGATTTAGCATGGAATTAGAGCTTTAAATTGTTTATATGTTGATTTTATTGAAAGAATTGAATAGAAAATGAATGTTTGGGACCTAATAGTAAAACAAGTTAGGGTTTTATGAGGAAATTCTAAATTTCAATAATTATGAATAACTTATAATGTCTAGGTAAAATAATAATTGAGAAAACTTAGCTTAATTGAGGGGTTAATTGTGCAAGGACTGAATTGTATGAACTGTGAAATTTAGGGCAAAATGGAAATCAACATTTTGCACTAAAATAGTTTTGGACAGTAGCAGTGGTTTAACTTTGAAAAATCACCGAAAATTGTGGGAATCGAATTAGAGAATGAATAAAATATAAAATTAAAGCTTATTGAGTTTAGTTTCTCATAGAAGAAACGGTGTAAGTAATGAAATTGTAAATTATGAGATATAATAAATTTTGTGAGACAATGTCAGAATGATTTTGGGTTCCCCTGTTCTGACTTTGGAAAATAAAAAAAATTGAAGAAAAATAATTAGGGTCTTAAATTTATATATTTAAAATTCTGAATGAGTCTATTTTCAATAGAAACAAATGGAAATATCATCCGAATCTCGTACGAGGAGATAATTAATTTTTAGTGAAGAAGGGTCGGAACTGTCTAGCAGTGAAACATGAGAGGCTTTAAAGAATAAACTGTACTTACTGGATAAGCCAAAAATTATGAAAACTTTATGGTAAGAAGATATCTGATTCTAGTTTCAGATAAAATTAACGAATCTTAATTTGAAGTTTCGTAACTCAAGATATAAATAATTGAGTGACTCTGACTCGAATAGACAGATTTGAATTTACTTATAAGTAAATAGTGAAAATATAGTTAATGTTATTTAAGCATGTTATATACATTAAGGATATGGAATGGAGAAGAGGAGGAGGAAAATTGGAAAATATATGAATGACTTGTGTATAAATCGGTCATATGTTCGATCATAATTGATAAATGTTGAATTAGAAATGATGTAATGTTTTATTTCAAATAGTTACTATGAGATTGATGATGATCTGATTTTAGCTAAATTAAAAGCTAAAGCGATGTTTTCATTGCAAAATTAAGAATTTCATAAATGTGCTAATGAATGACATAATCAATAAACGTTGAGTTAAATGGTAAATACGTATTAGTATTGAACTTAATGATATTGAATTGTATGAGAAGTAAATGGAAATTTCTATTGCTAGTGATATGATTTCAATTAAAAGAATTATTGTGATATTGAAATGTATATTGGATTGAGAAATTGATTTGAATTGTGAACATGAGAAATTATGAATTGAATGAAATGGAAATGAAGCATTGAATTGTTAAGACTTGTGAATTGCATGAATATAAATCGGATCTCATAGGCCCTATTTATTATGAATATAATATTTAGAGGATATATTGTGAAGAATTATAAAAGCATGTTAAAAATTTGAAAGTTTTAATTTAGATGAAATTTTATAATACAATTAAATACGTTTACAAGTGCATATGTTCTGGTAATGCCTCACACCCTATTCTAACGACGGATACGGGTAAGGGGTGTTACATTTTAGGTTTTAGAGGTCTTGGGATTGTTGTAGCATCAAAAATGAACTAGATGTGGCCTGTCAATGCCACACGGGAGTGGGCCCGGTCGTGTGCGACACACAGCCGTGTGACGGGAAAGTGTGTGGCCGTGTGGGTCAGATGGGCTAGGCCAATTTGGGCATGTGGGTCAGGCCGTGTGGACCACACAAGCAAGGCCAATTTGGGCGTGTGAGCCACCCGGGCATGTGGGCCCAAAATTCTAAAATTTTCCCTAGGGTCGTACGTGTCGTTCCGATCGACTGTGAGCCTTCCATAGGGTCAATAAAGGCAAAACAAACCCTAATGCATTAAACTTGTTTTTCTGATAGACTGATCTGAGTTTAGGAAAACTGATATGTATGTCTGATTGTATTGTATAAACATGTATGATATCTGTATACGAGCATGCGGGTCATGTTAAATCTGTTAAATATGTATTTTGTTTTTGTATATGGGGTGGGTTCTCTTTGTTGGAGTAAGTGTCATGTGAGGCGATAATTCGTTGTTATTATAGTAGCAACCTGCAAATTATTCTGATAAATGTCGTACATACACTATGTGGTGTGTAGGGCTGGGTGGGTGTTTTATACCCCACGTGGTAATCCTAAGACATAGGTGGGTCGGTGCGACGGAGTCTCAGCGGTGACGACTAGTTCGCGAATTGTTTTGATTAACGGTTTTTGTTTAAAATCTGGGTTATTTTTTAGAGTTTTGTAATATTAGGACTCTCTGGACTGTTTGTTTTCATTTTGGTTTTGGATGTGTTTTTGATTTTTATACTGCGATGATTGACAAAACCACAGTTTTACACAAACAAATATTTTTTTCCGAAAACACAAACTCGGTTTTCAACTTTAACAATATCAAACTTCCGTTGCAAAAATAAGCTTTCTGAAAGAGAAGATTAACAATGTTTTCCTTAACGTAAATAATAATATGTTTGATAAAATGTGGATTCTTTTTAGTAACAATTAAATGTAAGAAATTTAACATAATAAGATTGATTTCAAAACTCTTTTTCGTAACACTCCCAGATTCAGCCATAACGTCTAGGCCGGGTTTGGGGTGTTACACCAAGTTAAATTGCCAAAATCACAACCAAAACACATGGCAACATTAGCCAATATACCTAACATGCCATTATAACCAAAATTTAACAACCGAATGTACCAAAAGAGCTGTTGGATAATGTGATATAGCTCCGACAAGCTTCTAACTCGAACAAGCTTCTAATTCACTATAAAACACAGAAAATAACACAGAGTAAGCATTTAATATTAGTAAGTTCGTATAATATAGAATATAACTTACCATTTAGTCATATAATAGGTAAGTAAACAAGCATATCCCAATATAATTTTGCCCAATGCCTAAGCACATATACACCAACCATGTTAGCCATATAATTACATATATAAGCCAATAAACATAGATGAACATAACCATTGATCAAGTTCCATATACATGTATAATCCATTTCATTTTTCCATGTATCATGTAACCACATTTTTCATGTAAAATCATATGTGTTCCTGTAATATCCTGTATCAAACTCTTACCATTTCGTATTAGAATATTGCCCGTTGAACCGTTTAAAATACCGTTGGATACTCGGGATAGCTCACACATAGTGTGCTAGCTCATATAATTGTAATCCGTCAATTCATGTACATGTATGCTCTTACGAGTTGTGAATCAGTATGCTCATTCGAGCTGTAGATCGATATGCTCTCACGAGCTATAGATCGGTATGCTCTCAAGAGCTATGGGTCAGAACATAACTACACGATGCTGATCACACGAGCTGTGGAGTATCTACAACACATGCAGGACCTCAGCCATCGGTAGGATGTTCAGGACCAGTACCCAAATTATGTAACCCTAATGACATGTCATCTGTATCCTACAGATTCCTAAGGTTGAAACGAGACTAGGTATTTGTCAAACTTCGTTAGATATGCAACCATGTATATTTATAAAAATTCACCATTCATAAATAATTCAATATAAACATATAAACACAATTTAATCACACAAACTTACCTCGACGAGTATACGTAGATACAGAGATAATTAATTCAAGACTTTCTCTTTTCCCCGATCTAAAGTTGTACGAGGTCTGTGTTGATCTATACGGATAAATTTAACTCAATTTAATATATAATTCATTCAATTTAGCCCAAAATCATATTTTAACAAAATTGCCATTTTGCCCTTATACTTTTAATTCCTTTGCAATTTAGTCCTTATCTCATAAAAATAGAAATTCATGAAATTCCACCACAACCCACTATAGCCGAATATCAATTAGGTCCCTATAAAGCCCTATATTTCATTTATTTCACAATTTAAACGTGTAAAATTTCTATTTTTCAATTAAATCCCTAATTGATAATTTCAACAAAAATCACTTAATAAATGTTGTTTATCTAACAACAACCATCCATTTTCTATCATCACACTTCAAAACTAATGTACATGCATCAATGGTAAAGCCCTAACAGTTTAACAATTTCACAAATTAGCCCCCGGGCTAACTAGATTAAGCTACAACGATCCCGGAAACATAAAAATATTTAAAAATGGGACAAAAATGCATACCTAATCAAGCAAGACAAGAATCACCGAATGTTAAGCTTCCATGGTTCTTTTTCTCCTTTATTTTCGGTTGAAGATAGAAATAAAAGATGAATGTTTAGTTTAGTTTTATTTATTTTATCATTTAATTACCTAATTACCATTATAACCTTTTAAAACATTAATAATTACACTTATGCCAAGCCACGTACATCCACTATCACTATTTATGGTCTAATTACCATATAAGGACTCTTACTTTAAGGTTCTATAGCTATTTAATACCTTTAGCTACTAGAACTCAACTTTTACACTTTATACGATTTAGTCCTTTTTATCAAATTGAGCATGTAAACAGTAAAATATCTTAACGAAATTTTTATACGCTACTACTATCATACTGTAGAAAATAAAATAATAATAATAAATTTTCTGACTTCAGATTTGTGGTCCCGAAACCACTATTCCTATTTCACTAAAAACGGGTTGTTACACATAATACATCCTATTTCAAATTAATGTCAAACATTATTTTCATTTCATAATTTGATTTTTCAATCATATTCATATTAGATCATATGAACTTCATTCCCATATCATATCAATTCATCTTTATATTAAATATACAACAATTGCCAATTTATTTTCAATTACTACTTCGTTTCATAATGCAAATTCCAAATCAAATTCATCAATTTGTCACATTTCCATATTGCACCCCTAGGCTTATATAATCGATTCTCAATATACAAATGTATCATTCGATCATCATAACAACTCAATATAAATTTCATTTATTCCATTTACATTATACATGTCCCTATTAGCCTGACTCGAACTCGGACTAGGACGGATACACGGATCCAACCAACACACCGATTTGGCACCCAGTGCTTGATGGATAAATCTGTAATAATGAATTGCGCCTTGTGTTGGTCGGTAAAATCGACAAATAAATGTGCCCAACATTGGTCAGTATAATTGGCAAATAATGTGCCCAACAATCCTTGACTCGTAGTCGTATAACCCTAAACTCTTTCTATCTTCTGGCATGCCAATTATACCCGACCTTGCCCGAACAGTTAATAGGGTAACATTTTCTTACATTTATTTTCAATCAATTCCCCATTTCATTATCATAATCTCAATCAAACAAATTTATCATTCTCATATATATATATAAACAACATAGTTCATCACAACATAAGTCCAATTTCACATTTCAAATAACATTCAATATTTTCAAATTTATTCAATTCAATCCTTAGCACAAATAACCAATCAATAATTCTCAAATATGATAGCATTTCACTTAACATATCCTATTTCTGTCCAATTTAAGGTCATTTCGTAATAATTTCAATTTAATCATCTATCTCACCTTTTTGTACTGAATCGTAAACAATTAAAATTTCAATTAAACATAATTACAATTACAATTACAATTCTAAATGCATAACAATTAATAAAAAATATACCACATGAACTTATCTGGTCAAGACAGCAAACAAACGACTCTCTAAGGACTAATTAGCAACTTTTGTCATTTTCCCAATTATTTTCAATTTGGTCGAATTTTCGATCTATTCAATAATTCGATTCAATTTATCAATTCCAAACATATTATATCTCCTATTATAAATATATATCAATTTAATTTTATTATTCGAATGCCCCTAAACTTTTGCATTATCACTGTTGTCCTTATGCAGTTGTTGCTCATGATTATCCCGTAAGACTTCAAATCATAAGCCGTCGAAGGGATTCCCAATCGACATATCTTCTTGGCCCCCTCCATACGGGCCCTGTGTTGTGCCTTCCTCTCAACCAACATTCATGACCCATATTGTTCATTCTCTACCCATGCATGGACATCCGGTTCCTTAAAGTTTGTGCATTACGAACAAGTGCACTATCCGAGTTCTCTTGGTTAACTGAGGGAAAGGTCTTTCAGTCTATAACCGTAATGCCATCAACCAATGAAAATGTTTGGAAGTGACTCATACTTGACACATTGAAGTTTCCCATCAATCCACAATTTGGACACTAGAGGCTTGCTAAGGCCAAGACACACAACCACCTAAGCAAACCGTCCATAGGAGCCACTATTAGTATTGTAGTCAAATTTTACTACTAGTTTCATAATACCACTAATAGCTCAAAGAAGACATTTCTTGTACAACTCTGCAGGTAAGTAAGGTAGACGAATCCAAGCAACCGACTTCTGAATATGATCTTGAGTAGTTGAGAATGATGGGGACCATGGCTGTACTGTGAGGTATTGACCAAAAATTACCTAAGGGCCTTCCGTCAGCGCCTTTGAGTAGTCATCATCATCATTAAGAAACTTGACTAGGTAAAAATTGTTTTTCCAAATCCATCACTTGAATCCTTTTGTCTCGACTTCTAGAGAGGCAAATAGTTTATTAAGGAGCGCATTGAATGTAATCCTTTGACCCAACAACTTGATGACGACTGTTCACACCATACTCTTCCTTATAAGATCATGAATTCGATCTAAGAAACTAATCGAAAAAACCCCATCAATGGTACATGTCGGCACATCCCCATCTTGCAAATCGAAATCATCCATGTCTAGGCTTTTAAACTTATTTTGAGACGACCCAAGAAGAGTGTCCCGAAAAGATGCTTGACGAGCAGTCTCATTGTCTATATCCACACCATTGCGATCAAGTGTTGGATATCTAGCACCTAGTGGCGCCTCTTACTAAAATAAGGGATAAATTTCAAAATTATACGTGAACTTGGTTTAATGTGCAATTCTATACTTGAACTTTGATTTTATACAATTTAATACATAAAATTTTGATTTGATCTAATTCTCACAAATTATTAACACAATTATTGATATAACATCATTTTATTTTTATATATTGCATGTACAAATAGTTATAATTATCAAATATAAAAATAAATTAATGTATTTATTTCTTCAAATGTGTATGATGAATCAAAATTAAAATTTCATGAATATATTTGAACCATAATCAAAATTTTATGTGTATAATTACACCACTCAAAGTTTATATATCAAATTACACATTAAATCAAAGTTCATATATAATTTTAACATTTATCTAGAGATAATTTTTTTTCTTTTATCTATATTTTGTTCTTCCGACTCTAACATCAACTACATTTGTATGACACATTTAGATATAAATTCTAGGGTAAACTATCAAAATAGTCACTTTTGTTTGTCTCGCTTATGTTTGAAATATTACGTTTTAGTCACTTACGTTATCGTGTTGTAACATTTTAGTCATTGAGTCATTAATTGCCATTAATTATGTAACGGTAAGCTGACATGGCACGTTAATAATCATTTCAAACAAAAATTTTAGATTAAATTTTACAAATGGTCCCTATATTTTTTCATTTTGAGCAATTTAATTTTTTTTCTTTTATGTTCTTTTAACTTTTCTTTTTTTCCATTGTCTTCTGCTTCTCCCTCTGTTTTTCTCCCTTCTTCATTTCTTTTAATGTAATTTTTTTTATGTTTACCATTTGTTAAAACCAGAGGCGAATCTAGGGGGCTGGTAGGGGCCCCAGTCCCCCTAGAATGAAAAATTGCTATTTAAGCCCTTTAAAAAATTTTAAAATTTTAAATTAGTAAAGGTAAAATTGTACTTTGGCCCTTAAAATTTTAAAAAAAATTGATTTAATCCTTTAAAAATTATAGATATATAGACTATTGATCGACTGTTTAACGTCACAGCAATAATGTGCAAGTGTACACTGTCGATGCAAGTATAGTAGACAGATATGAGTCTGTCAGATATGGATCCCATGAGGATGATTGTTTTTTGTCTATCAATGTCAGTGCAATAAATATATAGAAACGAGATAAATTGTGAGAGTAGTTGTCGAAGCAATAACTTGAAAACAATAAGATAAAATATGATAATGATAAACTGGGATCCCCAACGTGAATATTCAACAGAATACTAAGTGCTCATAAGGTATAAAAGGATAGGTGATTGTCGATGCATTAAATTGCAATGAATATCTTACCAAGCTTAACTTCTATATTTAATCTAAGACTTAAACATGCACATTAACCACACCTTCTAATGATGGCAATGGAACACTATTAAGAACAAGTGGATTAAATTCCTCTAATCCTCAAGCAACTTCTGTTGTCATGCTTGTTAGCTTAAACTATCGCTGCACTTTCCAGTGTCAGTGACCGCAATAATACTTCTATACTAAAAACATTCAAACCCTAAGATTAAACAGTAAAAGCAAGATTGAATAAAATAACATTTAACCCAGAAATTATGTGTACTTCCGTACAAACATGAAATAGAAAGTAATAACCATCATTTAGAAAAGAAATATAAAAGAAACAAGTGGAAAATACTATTCCTAGATAGTCTCGACTTGAATCTCTCCATTCCCTCTTGTGTCGCACTCAGGGGTCCTCGTCAGGAGCTGATCTGCGTCCCTTTCATGTCGGTTCACTCGTAGGTGACTTAAGCCGCCATAGTCAAAAAGCTTCAAAAGATAGGTTGAAGAAGATAACACCCCCAAAAAGCCTCCCTTTTTTTCCTATTCACGCGAATATTTATATTCTTCAAATAGCACAGGTGTCCTTTCATCAGAATCATGCTACCTCTGTACGTACAAGTTGCTTGTACCAGACTAGACAACTCACATTTTTTTTGTTCTTATCCGGACAACTGTCAGGTGCGGCGACAATTCTGAGCGCAATCTGAAAATACTCATGTAGCGACATCGGTATCAAAACATGACAAAATTAAAGATAAATAGGCTAAGATCCACTGAGTTATAAAATGCAATTTACTGAACTGAAAATGCTAAAATATGTGCTAAAGATAACTAAATGAGGACAAGTTAACCAATAAGTAGGGAGAAAACATATGTTCTTTCTAGTAATATCAACTATTAAAAATTAAAATTTCCTTCGACCTCCCTAAAAAAATTTTCTGGCTTAGCCCTTAGTTAAAACTAGTCCACAAACTCACCTCACTCGAAAACAATTAAATTGTTAAAAAAAATAAAAGTATAGGGACTAGTTTTAACTAGCCAAGTGTTTATCATACTATATTATATAACCAATCAATTAATTAACAAGCCAAGTGTTTCCTTTTTTTCTCTCTCACACCCTCCTCCATCGTTGCTACCTTAGGTCTTTTGTGAGCGGCCGTTCGGCCCTAGAGCGAGTGCCGCTCATATATCTGACCGCCTATGTCGGTCCTTTTACTTTTGCTATTCTTTTCGGCAAAATAATTCAAGCAGCCACCCTTTCTTTTGTGTTGGGTTACCTTCGCCAGTGAAAGGCGGCAACTTGCTTCCCTAGAGGATTTTCCCTTTTTTCCGCCACTAGACAAGCTCCAATTTTCTCGGCTTTTGTTTCATACATTCTGGTGAGGTCATAGCGCGAGGAGGCGCACCATCATTGTTTCACCTTGATGGGTCGGACACGGTGATGTCGATGATGTTGCACCGTACCAGAGTTGGTTGATTGCTGATGCCCTCTCAATGGCGTTGGATGAAAACCCGTTGATGTCCCCGACGTGCTCTACGATGGAGACAGCAATCTTGGTGGCTCTACCCCAAACCTTGGCTCCTCCTCTGAGGTGATTTAGCTGGTTGTATGCTGGATAGCCCTTTCAGATTTGCTCTCTCCAGTCATCCCCTTCCCATCTCCTTTGCAAGTGACAGTGACAGCGGCTGGGAGCTTAATGATATTAGATGTTTATTTAAAAGAGAGTATAGTTTTATGAGCAGAAAAGTTGACTAGAATCCAATCCAACTTTACGTTAGATATATATCGAAATAATTGCAATATATGCTACTCATACTCAAACGAAAATGTTGGATATAATTATATTTTAGTGCATGTATATCTACTTTTTTGAATATACATACAAATTGTCTTTGAATTGCCCCAAAGTAAAAATGTCATTAATAAAGATAAGAACACCATAGTTTAAATTTAACAAATGAAATTAATAGAGAAATTGCTCCATCTGTCTCTGTACATTACCAAAATCACAATATTACATAAAACAAACAAATTAAAAAAATCATTTAGGTGAGGACTTGTCTTTCCTGCCAGCAAGAATGATAGAAATTTGAAGACCTCTGCTAAAAGCTTGATTGAAGAGGATGCGAGTCTGGAATTCAGATACAAATGGAAGCCATGACAAAATGGCTATGGGCATGAAAAGCAGCAATGCCATAATGTAGTCATACGCCCTGCTCATCTCCTTCATAAAATTCCGCATTAGCCCCTTCAACCATGGCCTGCATGCTTGCCCAATCTTCGATTTTGGAAGCACAAATCAATGGAATGTCATGTTTATTTGTTAATAATTATACATTAAAATTATAAGGCATGATTAAAAACAATTTATAAGACATGACAATTCTGTTAGGACTGTAAACAAGCCACCAGTTTCGGATCAGTCATTGTCTGAGTTAAGGTCAAGTTCGAAAAACTGGAGCTATTGAGGGAGCTGAATTCGAGTATCTTATTGTTTGACTTGAGTAGCTTGCAAGCCTAATTGAGTTTCTTTTTAATATATACTTTAATATTAAATTAATACTAAACATTTCAATTCAAACTTGAACTCGAGCTCGAGCATAAAAAATCAAGCTTGAAATTGAGTATGAGGATTTTACTGAAAAACGAGCCTAATCAAGCGAGCTCAAACAGTTCAATTTTAAATTGAGCCCAAACTTTTAAAAGTGAAATTCCATCGAGCTTAATCCGAGCTTCAAGTCTTGAATTTCGACTTGAGCTCGAAGGCAAGCTTCTAAGAACTTGAACTTAGCTCGACTCGATTACACCCCTAAATACTATACAATTTTGGAAAAAGCCTAATACGTAAATTGGTCTCTGAACTGTCTTTCAACAATTTAGTGTCTAAAAAAAATCACAATTGAGTATATGAAATTTATTTTTGTCAAGCAAGTTAAGCCAATGGATTTAAGCTGTTTTGTAAAATGCTAATTTAGCAAGGTTGATCAATACCAAGACATCATGTGTGGGGTCTATGCTCAGCAATTAGAAAATACTTTGACCTTACATGTAGTGACTTAGTATGAGTGAACCATGCCATGGAAAACGTAGTACAGGTTTTTTCCCTTCAGATACCAAATCGAGAAAAGGTGTAAAGTTCAGGGGCTATTTACGTATTAAACCTTTAGGAAAGATTGAAACTTACAAGAAGAATGCCCCAGCCCGTGGGCAAGAAGGCAAGGACAGCAGCCAATAGATCTGATATAGTGAGGCCATATGTTTTGGATAAGAGTATGGTTATTCCCAAGCAGGCAAGAAACAGAAATGCTTTGAGCATTCTGAATACTAGCTCAAGTTCTATTCCCAGCAGTTGTCTACCAACCGATACTATCTGCAGCAAAATACCAAATCAATCTGTCAACATACAATACAGAAACAGAAGAAAAGAAAATCTTATATATGAGTTATTTCTAAACCAAAAATATATCTAATTACGGATTAAAAATAATATAAGAGAGAGCATCCTTGTAGGTG